>NW_025749629.1:0-23619 GCF_021184085.1 Oncorhynchus gorbuscha | reverse complement strand
GTGTGTGACTGGATGCAGGGAGAGGAGAGTCTCTCTCTCTATATATATAGAGTCTCTGTATAATGACAGATAACGTGTCCCATGTACATGACCTCTAGTCTATAGAGTCTCTGTATAATAACAGATAACGTGTCCCATGTACATGACCTCTAGTCTATAGAGTCTAGTCTATAGAGTCTCTGTATAATGACAGATAACGTGTCCCATGTACATGACCTCTAGTCTATAGAGTCTAGTCTATAGAGTCTCTGTATAATTTACATTTACATTACATTTTTACATTTAAGTCATTTAGCAGACGCTCTTATCCAGAGCGACTTACAAATTGGTGCATTCACCTTATGACATCCAGTGGGACAGTCACTTAACAATAGTGCATCTAAAACTTAGGGGGGGTGGGGTGAGAGGGATTACTTAACCTATCCTAGGTATTCCTTAAAGAGGTGGGGTTTCAGGTGTCTCCGGAAGGTGGTGATTGACTCCGCTGTCCTGGCGTCGTGAGGGAGTTTGTTCCACCATTGGGGGGCCAGGGCAGCGAACAGTTTTGACTGGGCTGAGCGGGAGCTGTACTTCCTCAGTGGTAGGGAGGCGAGCAGGCCAGAGGTGGATGAACGCAGTGCCCTTGTTTGGGTGTAGGGCCTGATCAGAGCCTGGAGGTACTGAGGTGCCGTTCCCCTCACAGCTCCGTAGGCAAGCACCATGGTCTTGTAGCGGATGCGAGCTTCAACTGGAAGCCAGTGGAGAGAACGGAGGAGCGGGGTGACGTGAGAGAACTTGGGAAGGTTGAACACCAGACGGGCTGCGGCGTTCTGGATGAGTTGAAGGGGTTTAATGGCACAGGCAGGGAGCCCAGCCAACAGCGAGTTGCAGTAATCCAGACGGGAGATGACAAGTGCCTGGATTAGGACCTGCGCCGCTTCCTGTGTGAGGCAGGGTCGTACTCTGCGGATGTTGTAGAGCATGAACCTACAGGAACGGGCCACCGCCTTGATGTTAGTTGAGAACGACAGGGTGTTGTCCAGGATCACGCCAAGGTTCTTGGCGCTCTGGGAGGAGGACACAATGGAGTTGTCAACCGTGATGGCGAGATCATGGAACGGGCAGTCCTTCCCCGGGAGGAAGAGCAGCTCCGTCTTGCCGAGGTTCAGCTTGAGGTGGTGATCCGTCATCCACACTGATATGTCTGCCAGACATGCAGAGATGCGATTCGCCACCTGGTCATCAGAAGGGGGAAAGGAGAAGATTAATTGTGTGTCGTCTGCATAGCAATGATAAGAGAGACCATGTGAGGTTATGACAGAGCCAAGTGACTTGGTGTATAGCGAGAATAGGAGAGGGCCAAGAACAGAGCCCTGGGGGACACCAGTGGTGAGAGCGCGTGGTGAGGAGACAGATTCTCGCCACGCCACCTGGTAGGAGCGACCTGTCAGGTAGGACGCAATCCAGCGTGGGCCGCGCCGGAGATGCCCAACTCGGAGAGGGTGGAGAGGAGGATCTGATGGTTCACAGTATCGAAGGCAGCCGATAGATCTAGAAGGATGAGAGCAGAGGAGAGAGAGTTAGCTTTAGCAGTGCGGAGCGCCTCCGTGATACAGAGGAGAGCAGTCTCAGTTGAATGACTAGTCTTGAAACCTGACTGATTTGGATCAAGAAGGTCATTCAGAGAGAGATAGCGGGAGAGCTGGCCAAGGACAGCACGTTCAAGAGTTTTGGAGAGAAAAGAAAGAAGGGATACTGGTCTGTAATTGTTGACATCGGAGGGATCGAGTGTAGGTTTTTTCAGAAGGGGTGCAACTCTCGCTCTCTTGAAGACGGAAGGGACGTAGCCAACGGTCAGGGATGAGTTGATGAGCGAGGTGAGGTAAGGGAGAAGGTCTCCGGAAATGGTCTGGAGAAGAGAGGAGGGGATAGGGTCAAGCGGGCAGGTTGTTGGGCGGCCGGCCGTCACAAGACGCGAGATTTCATCTGGAGAGAGAGGGAGAAAGAGGTCAGAGCACAGGGTAGGGCAGTGTGAGCAGAACCAGCAGTGTCGTTTGACTTAGCAAACGAGGATCGGATGTCGTCGACCTTCTTTTCAAAATGGTTGACGAAGTCATCTGCAGAGAGGGAGGAGGGGGGAGGGGGCGGAGGATTCAGGAGGGAGGAGAAGGTGGCAAAGAGCTTCCTAGGGTTAGAGGCAGCAGCTTGGAATTTAGCGTGGTAGAAAGTGGCTTTAGCAGCAGAGACAGAGGAGGAAAATGTAGAGAGGAGGGAGTGAAAGGATGCCAGGTCCGCAGGGAGGCGAGTTTTCCTCCATTTCCGCTCGGCTGCCCGGAGCCCTGTTCTGTGAGCTCGCAATGAGTCATCGAGCCACGGAGCGGGAGGGGAGGACCGAGCCGGCCTGGAGGATAGGGGACATAGAGAGTCAAGGGATGCAGAGAGGGAGGAGAGGAGGGTTGAGGAGGCAGAATCAGGAGATAGGTGGGAGAAGGTTTGAGCGGAGGGAAGAGATGATAGGATGGAAGAGGAGAGAGTAGCGGGGGGAGAGAGAGCGAAGGTTGGGACGGCGCGATACCATCCGAGTAGGGGCAGTGTGGGAGGTGTTGGATGAGAGCGAGAGGAAAAGGATACAAGGCAGTGGTCGGAGACTTGGAGGGAGTTGCAATGAGGTTAGTGGAAGAACAGCATCTAGTAAAGATGAGGTCGAGCGTATTGCCTGCCTTGTGAGTAGGGGGGAAGGTGAGAGGGTGAGGTCAAAAGAGGAGAGGAGTGGAAAGAAGGAGGCAGAGAGGAAAGAGTCAAAGGTAGACGGGGAGGTTAAAGTCGCCCAGAACTGTGAGAGGTGAGCCGTCCTCAGGAAAGGAGCTTATCAAGGCATCAAGCTCATTGATGAACTCTCCGAGGAACCTGGAGGGCGATAAATGATAAGGATGTTAAGCTTGAAAGGGCTAGTAACTGTGACAGCATGGAATTCAAAGGAGGCGATAGACAGATGGGTAAGGGGAGAAAGAGAGAATGACCACTTGGGAGAGATGAGGATCCCGGTGCCACCACCCCGCTGACCAGACGCTCTCGGGGTGTGCGAGAACACGTGGGCGGACGAAGAGAGAGCAGTAGGAGTAGCAGTGTTGTCTGTGGTGATCCATGTTTCCGTCAGGGCCAAGAAGTCGAGGGACTGGAGGGAGGCATAGGCTGAGATGAACTCTGCCTTGTTGACCGCAGATTGGCAGTTCCAGAGGCTACCGGAGACCTGGAACTCCACGTGGGTCGTGCGCGCTGGGACCACCAGAGTAGGGTGGCCGCGGCCACGCGGTGAGGAGCGTTTGTATGGTCTGTGCAGAGAGGAGAGAACAGGGATAAACCGACACATAGTTGACAGGCTACAGAAGAGGCTACGCTAATGCAAAGGAGATTGGAATGACAAGTGGACTACACGTCTCGAATGTTCAGAAAGTTAAGCTACGTAGCAAGAATCTTATTGACTAAAATGATTAAAATGATACAGTACTGCTGAAGTAGGCTAGCTGGCAGTGGCTGCGTTGTTGACACTACACTAATCAAGTCGTTCCGTTGAGTGTAATAGTTTCTGCAGTGTTGCTATTCGGGGCTAGCAGGCTAGCTAGCAGTGTTGTTTACGTTACGTTGCGTTAAAAGAACGACAATAGATGGCTAGCGAACCTAGAAAATCGCTCTAGACTACACAATTATCTTTGATACAAAGACGGCTATGTAGCTAGCTAAGTAGCTAGCTACGATCAAACAAATCAGATAACGTGTCCCATGTACATGACCTCTAGTCTATAGAGTCTCTGTATAATGACAGATAACGTGTCCCATGTACATGACCTCTAGTCTATAGAGTCTCTGTAATGACAGCTGTTTTTGATTCCCCAGTGAAAGGACCATTATATAAATGTCCAATTTAAATAATCCCCTATTGCTCTTACAATGAGTTTTAATTGAATGCCAAATGAAATCGCTATCAATCACCTGGCAGGAGTATAAAACGAACCCATCATGCTTTCTGTAGACTATAATATACTCAGACAGTGTAATAAGCCTTTATGGGCTAACACAACGACTGAATAGTAGCCTCTGTGTCACAGTGCTGTCTGCCTGACAGTCTGTCTGACAGTCTGTGGAGCACCAGGAAGTGTGTTAACCCACATTGTGGGGGAAAAAGGGGTTGTTTTTAATCTGCCAGCGTGTGTGATGCGGTCGTATTGAAGGGCAGGGGGGTGTGTGTGCAGTGCAGGCACAGGGAGGAGAGAGAGAGAGAGAGAGAGAGAGAGAGAGAGAGAGAGAGAGAGAGAGAGAGAGAGAGAGAGAGAGAGAGAGAGAGAGAGAGAGAGAGAGAGAGAGAGAGAGAGAGAGAGAGAGAGAGAGAGAGAGAGAGAGAGAGAGAGAGAGAGAGAGAGAGAGAGAGAGAGAGAGAGAGAGAGAGAGAGAGAGAGAGAGAGAGAGGAGGAGGTGGTAGACAGACTGGGTGTGAGGAAACACTGTTTTCACAGACACCTCCAAAGATTTTCCTGATAGGATTAGGCTACACACACACACAGCAGGGTGAGTACTGCCTTACATTTTATTTTATTTTACTTTTTATTTAACTAGGCAAGTCAGTTAAGAAACAAATTCTTCATTTCAATGATGTAGTACAGCTGATCTACAGACTGGTAGGTATAGTGTCTCCTATATTACCACAACTTTAATGTAGTACAGCTGATCTACAGACTGGTAGGTATAGTGTCTCCTATATTACCACAACTTTAATGTAGTACAGCTGATCTACAGACTGGTAGGTATAGTGTCTCCTATATTACCACAACTTTAATGTAGTACAGCTGATCTACAGACCGGTAGGTATAGTGTCTCCTATATTACCACAACTTTAATGTAGTACAGCTGATCTACAGACCGGTAGGTATAGTGTCTCCTATATTACCACAACTTTAATGTAGTACAGCTGATCTACAGACCGGTAGGTATAGTGTCTCCTATATTACCACAACTTTAATGTAGTACAGCTGATCTACAGACTGGTAGGTATAGTGTCTCCTATATTACCACAACTTTAATGTAGTACAGCTGATCTACAGACCGGTAGGTATAGTGTCTCCTATATTACCACAACTTTAATGTAGTACAGCTGATCTACAGACTGGTAGGTATAGTGTCTCCTATATTACCACAACTTTAATGTAGTACAGCTGATCTACAGACTGGTAGGTATAGTGTCTCCTATATTACCACAACTTTAATGTAGTACAGCTGATCTACAGACTGGTAGGTATAGTGTCTCCTATATTACCACAACTTTAATGTAGTACAGCTGATCTACAGACCGGTAGGTATAGTGTCTCGTATATTACCACAACTTTAATGTAGTACAGCTGATCTACAGACTGGTAGGTATAGTGTCTCGTATATTACCACAACTTTAATGTAGTACAGCTGATCTACAGACTGGTAGGTATAGTGTCTCCTATATTACCACAACTTTAATGTAGTACAGCTGATCTACAGACTGGTAGGTATAGTGTCTCCTATATTACCACAACTTTAATGTTGTACAGCTGATCTACAGACTGGTAGGTATAGTGTCTCCTATATTACCACAACTTTAATGTTGTATAGCTGATCTACAGACTGGTAGGTATAGTGTCTCCTATATTACCACAACTTTAATGTAGTACAGCTGATCTACAGACAGGTAGGTATAGTGTCTCCTATATTACCACAACTTTAATGTAGTACAGCTGATCTACAGACCGGTAGGTATAGTGTCTCCTATATTACCACAACTTTAATGTAGTACAGCTGATCTACAGACTGGTAGGTATAGTGTCTCCTATATTACCACAACTTTAATGTAGTACAGCTGATCTACAGACCGGTAGGTATAGTGTCTCCTATATTACCACAACTTTAATGTAGTACAGCTGATCTACAGACCGGTAGGTATAGTGTCTCCTATATTACCACAACTTTAATGTAGTACAGCTGATCTACAGACCGGTAGGTATAGTGTCTCCTATATTACCACAACTTTAATGTAGTACAGCTGATCTACAGACTGGTAGGTATAGTGTCTCCTATATTACCACAACTTTAATGTAGTACAGCTGATCTACAGACTGGTAGGTATAGTGTCTCCTATATTACCACAACTTTAATGTAGTACAGCTGATCTACAGACTGGTAGGTATAGTGTCTCCTATATTACCACAACTTTAATGTAGTACAGCTGATCTACAGACTGGTAGGTATAGTGTCTCCTATATTACCACAACTTTAATGTTGTACAGCTGATCTACAGACTGGTAGGTATAGTGTCTCCTATATTACCACAACTTTAATGTTGTATAGCTGATCTACAGACCGGTAGGTATAGTGTCTCCTATATTACCACAACTTTAATGTTGTATAGCTGATCTACAGACTGGTAGGTATAGTGTCTCCTATATTACCACAACTTTAATGTAGTACAGCTGATCTACAGACTGGTAGGTATAGTGTCTCCTATATTACCACAACTTTAATGTAGTACAGCCCTCAGTACAGTCCAAGAGCAGAGGAGATGTGGAAGCTGTGTGGAGGCTCCCTGTGTGTGTGTGGATTTCCCATAAAGCATTCATATGTACGGTACCTTTCTCCTCTCCTCTCTCCCCGCTCTGTGATAATGTAGCGGTTTTAGATTTAACACTAAATAATACATGCTCTTTCACTGATTCCCAGTCACAATGTTTTATATGCCGGCTTCTCTCTGTCTCCTGCTCTCGCTTCCTCATCTCTCCTCCTCCACCCCCCCTCTCTGCCTCTTTCTTTCTCTCTCTCTCTCTCTCTCTCTCTCTCTCTCTCTCTCTCTCTCTCTCTCTCTCTCTCTCTCTCTCTCTCTCTCTCTCTCTCTCTCTCACACCCCTCCCACCTCTCTTTGTCTATCTCTCTCGCTCTCTTTCTGCCTCTCTCTCTCTCTCCATCTCTCCCCCTCTCCCCCTCTCTGTCTATCTCTCTCGCTCACTCTCGCTCTCTCTCTCTCTCTCGCTCCATCCCCCCTCTCTCTGTCTCTGTCTCTCTGTCTCTCTGTCTGTCTGTCTGTCTGTCTGTCTGTCTGTCTGTCTCTCTCTCTCTCTCTCTCTCTCTCTCTCTCTCTCTCTCTCTCTCTCTCTCTCTCTCTCTCTCTCTCTCTCTCTCTCTCTCTCTCTCTCTCTCTCTCTCTCTCTCTCTCTATCTGTCTCGCTCACTCTGTCTCCATAGTAACTGTGTAGGGCTTGGGGTCAGGCCTGTGTAGTTGGAGTGTGTTAGCTTTTCTCTGCTTCTGCCTGCCTGAGAGCAGCTGCTGCTGATTGCTTCATGGGGATGAATGCGTCCCAAATGCCACCATATTCCCTATGCAGCGCACTACTTTTGACCAGGACCCATAGAGCTCTGGACCAAAGTAGTGCGAGCTACGTAGGGAATAGGGTGCTATTCAGGACGCATCTCAGGAGAAGGGTAGATGGCTTGTCTGATGTGATTTAGTCAAACAGAGAGTTAAAAAGGGCCAGATGTATAGGTTACTTAGAATAGTTACTGAATGAGCTAACTACAGTTATAATGTCCTTGTTTTATGTTTAGAAAATATCTGGTTATAAATGCTTGTTATCTGTCATGTTCTTTCTCACAAATGGGAAAAGCTGCACAAGAACTCACTACTGTAGTGGTCCAGGTTACAAAGTGGCTCAGTGACTCACTACTGTAGTGGTCCAGGTTACAAAGTGGCTCAGTGACTCACTACTGTAGTGGTCCAGGTTACAAAGTGGCTCAGTGACTCACTACTGTAGTGGTCCAGGTTACAAAGTGGCTCAGTGACTCACTACTGTAGTGGTCCAGGTTACAAAGTGGCTCAGTGACTCACTACTGTAGTGGTCCAGGTTACAAAGTGGCTCAGTGACTCACTACTGTAGTGGTCCAGGTTACAAAGTGGCTCAGTGACTCACTACTGTAGTGGTCCAGGTTACAAAGTGGCTCAGTGACTCACTACTGTAGTGGTCCAGGTTACAAAGTGGCTCAGTGACTCACTACTGTAGTGGTCCAGGTCAGTGACTCAAAGTGGTCCAGGTTACAAAGTGGCTCAGTGACTCACTACCGTAGTGGTCCAGGTTACAAAGTGGCTCAGTGACTCACTACCGTAGTGGTCCAGGTTACAAAGTGGCTCAGTGACTCACTACCGTAGTGGTCCAGGTTACAAAGTGGCTCAGTGACTCACTACTGTAGTGGTCCAGGTTACAAAGTGGCTCAGTGACTCACTACCGTAGTGGTCCAGGTTACAAAGTGGCTCAGTGACTCACTACTGTAGTGGTCCAGGTTACAAAGTGGCTCAGTGACTCACTACTGTAGTTGTCCAGGTTACAAAGTGGCTCAGTGACTCACTACTGTAGTGGTCCAGGTTACAAAGTGGCTCAGTGACTCACTACTGTAGTTGTCCAGGTTACAAAGTGGCTCAGTGACTCACTACTGTAGTGGTCCAGGTTACAAAGTGGCTCAGTGACTCACTACCGTAGTGGTCCAGGTTACAAAGTGGCTCAGTGACTCACTCGTAGTGGTCCAGGTTACAAAGTGGCTCAGTGACTCACTACGTAGTGGTCCAGGTTACAAAGTGGCTCAGTGACTCACTACTGTAGTGGTCCAGGTTACAAAGTGGCTCAGTGACTCACTACTGTAGTGGTCCAGGTTACAAAGTGGCTCAGTGACTCACTACTGTAGTGGTCCAGGTTACAAAGTGGCTCAGTGACTCACTACTGTAGTGGTCCAGGTTACAAAGTGGCTCAGTGACTCACTACTGTAGTGGTCCAGGTTACAAAGTGGCTCAGTGACTCACTACTGTAGTGGTCCAGGTTACAAAGTGGCTCAGTGACTCACTACTGTAGTGGTCCAGGTTACAAAGTGGCTCAGTGACTCACTACCGTAGTGGTCCAGGTTACAAAGTGGCTCAGTGACTCACTACTGTAGTGGTCCAGGTTACAAAGTGGCTCAGTGACTCACTACCGTAGTGGTCCAGGTTACAAAGTGGCTCAGTGACTCACTACTGTAGTGGTCCAGGTTACAAAGTGGCTCAGTGACTCACTACTGTAGTGTCCACTCACTGGCTCAGTGACTCACTACTGTAGTTGTCCAGGTTACAAAGTGGCTCAGTGACTCACTACTGTAGTGGTCCAGGTTACAAAGTGGCTCAGTGACTCACTACTGTAGTGGTCCAGGTTACAAAGTGGCTCAGTGACTCACTACTGTAGTGGTCCAGGTTACAAAGTGGCTCAGTGACTCACTACCGTAGTGGTCCAGGTTACAAAGTGGCTCAGTGACTCACTACCGTAGTGGTCCAGGTTACAAAGTGGCTCAGTGACTCACTACCGTAGTGGTCCAGGTTACAAAGTGGCTCAGTGACTCACTACTGTAGTGGTCCAGGTTACAAAGTGGCTCAGTGACTCACTACCGTAGTGGTCCAGGTTACAAAGTGGCTCAGTGACTCACTACTGTAGTGGTCCAGGTTACAAAGTGGCTCAGTGACTCACTACTGTAGTTGTCCAGGTTACAAAGTGGCTCAGTGACTCACTACTGTAGTGGTCCAGGTTACAAAGTGGCTCAGTGACTCACTACTGTAGTTGTCCAGGTTACAAAGTGGCTCAGTGACTCACTACTGTAGTGGTCCAGGTTACAAAGTGGCTCAGTGACTCACTACCGTAGTGGTCCAGGTTACAAAGTGGCTCAGTGACTCACTACTGTAGTGGTCCAGGTTACAAAGTGGCTCAGTGACTCGTGTTTGCATCTCAATGTGAAAAAAACAGTTTGCATGTTCTTCACAAAGAGGGCAACAGATGCTACTGAGCCAGGTGTCTATGTGTCAGGGGAGAAGCTCCAGGTGGTATCTGATGCTACTGAGCCAGGTGTCTATGTGTCAGGGGAGAAGCTCCAGGTGGTATCTGATGCTACTGAGCCAGGTGTCTATGTGTCAGGGGAGAAGCTCCAGGTGGTATCTGATGCTACTGAGCCAGGTGTCTATGTGTCAGGGGAGAAGCTCCAGGTGGTATCTGATGCTACTGAGCCAGGTGTCTATGTGTCAGGGGAGAAGCTCCAGGTGGTATCTGATGCTACTGAGCCAGGTGTCTATGTTTCAGGGGAGAAGCTCCAGGTGGTATCTGATGCTACTGAGCCAGGTGTCTATGTGTCAGGGGAGAAGCTCCAGGTGGTATCTGATGCTATTGAGCCAGGTGTCTATGTGTCAGGGGAGAAGCTCCAGGTGGTATCTGATGCTACTGAGCCAGGTGTCTATGTGTCAGGGGAGAAGCTCCAGGTGGTATCTGATTTTATGTACCTTGGCATCATACTTGATTCCAACCTTTCTTTTAAAAAGCATGTGAAAAAGGTCATTCAAATAACCAAATTCAACCTAGATAATTTCCAATTTATACGAAATTGTTTGACTACAGAGGTAGCAAAACTATACTTCAAATCTATGATACTCCCCACTTAATATACTGCTTGACTAGTTGGGCCCAAGCTTGCTGTACAACATTAAAACCTATTCAGTCTGTCTACAAACAGGCTCTCAAAGTGCTTGATAGGAAGCCCAATAGCCATCATCACTGTTACATCCTCAGACAGCATGAGCTCCTGAGTTGGGAAAATCTTGTGCAATACACCGACGCATGTCTTGTATTCAAGATCCTAAATGGCCTGGCTCCCCTCCACTCAATATTTTTGTTAAACAGAAAACCCAAACATATGGCAGCAGATCCACAAGCTCTGCCATGAGAGGTGACTGTATAATTCCCTTAAGGAAAAACACCTTTAGTAAATCCGTTTTCTCTGTGAGAGCTTCCCATGTCTGGAATACACTGCCATCAGACACACATAACTGCACCACATATCACACTTTCACAAAATGCTTGAAGACGCGGCTAAAGGTCAATCAGATTTGTGATCATAATCCCTAACTGTGTGTTGTCTCTTTCCATGTTGTCTGTTGTCTGTAGCTTGTGAGGTGTGGAAACACTTTGTTGCTTTTATGATTTTTGTCTTGCTGCTTTTTGTCCTATGTTGCTCTGTCTGTATGCTACATCTTGCTTGTCCTATGTTGCTCTGTCTGTATGCTACGTCTTGCTTGTCCTATATTGCTCTGTCTGTATGCTATGTCTTGCTTGTCCTATGTTTCTCTGTCTGTATGCTACGTCTTGCTTGTCCTATGTTGCTCTGTCTGTATGCTACGTCTTGCTTGTCCTATGTTGCTCTGTCTGTATGCTACGTCTTGCTTGTCCTATGTTGCTCTGTCTGTATGCTACGTCTTGCTTGTCCTATATTGCTCTGTCTGTATGCTATGTCTTGCTTGTCCTATGTTTCTCTGTCTGTATGCTACGTCTTGCTTGTCCTATGTTGCTCTGTCTGTATGCTATGTCTTGCTTGTTCTATGTTGCTCTGTCTGTATGCTACGTCTTGCTTGTTCTATGTTGCTCTGTCTGTATGCTATGTCTTGCTTGTCCTATGTTTCTCTGTCTGTATGCTACGTCTTGCTTGTCCTATGTTGCTCTGTCTGTATGCTATGTCTTGCTTGTTCTATGTTGCTCTGTCTGTATGCTACGTCTTGCTTGTCCTATGTTGCTATTGTCTTGTTTCACTGGTAGTTATGATAAGGTATTCATAGTCATGAAGTGTGTGTGTGCGTGTGCGTGTGCGTGTGCGTGTGCGTGTGTGTATATATATATTACCATAATAAGACACACACTATGTCCTGTGTGATGTCTTCTCTTCAGGCCTTTGGAGTATCTATTTGTTTTTCTGTTTTGAAGAAATAACTAATAATAAGTTCCTTTTAAGTTAGATTTTTTTGTCCTTTTTTTCACTCAGGTGAAAGACATTATTGCACATACAGATGTAGGATCTTTATTTGATGACTCTTTAAGTTGCTGAGAATTTTCCTGCACAACAGGAAATACACATTTGTAGTGTATTTGAGTTTTAAAGTTTGTGATTTCCTCTTTTAAATATCAAACTTGATATGCTCTATGGAAAAAATGTATCATCCCCTACAATGAATTAGAATCCACAAAATAATCCACATTTCCTCTTGCTGCAGGATTATTTTCCTGCTGTAGCAAACTGGCTCAAATTAAGATCCCACATCTGTAAAAAGTTGATTTCTATGGAATGCAGAACAAATGCGATGTGAACTAGATACTCCTGTACATTTTACAACCCTTACCACCTCACACTACAGCATGTTTACATTCCTCTGTGCCATTTCCCTTCTCCTGGTTCTTCCTTTATGTCAGGACAGATGCATTACGGTGGGATGGCCAAGCTGGTGTCTAACGTTCATTCATTTGTGTTCCAGGTCTGAAGTCCTTCTCAGCAGTCAGAGTGTGTAGATAAATCCAACTGGAGGACAAAGCCCTTTGATTGGATCCCCATAGGTAAGAGCAACCTTTAAGTGTCTGTCATCGCTGAAAGTGATTCTATTTGTTTGGAGAATCAATATCTTCCTTAACATTTTATTTGTTTAATATATTTATTTACACTTTTATATGTTTCTCTCAGCGCTGCCAAACGACAGTACAGTATGTACTGGTCTTACCTAACTACTGGCATATACACGGAGTAGACCAAACATAAAGAGCACCTTCCTAATATTGACCTGCACCCCGTTTTGCCCTCAGAACAGCCTCAATGTGTCGGGGCATGGACTATACAAGGTGTGGAAAGCGTTACACAGGGATGCTTACCCATGCTGACTCCAATGCTTCCCACGGTTGTGTCAAATTGGCTGGATGTCCTTTGGGTGGTCGACCATTCAGGAAACTGTTGAGCGTGAAAAACCCAGCAACATTGCAGTTCTTGAAACAAACCAGTGTGCCTGGCACCTACTACCATACCACGTTCAATGGCACTTCAATATCTTGTCTTGCCCATTCACCCTCTGAATGACACACACACACAGTCCATGTCTCAACTGTCTCAAGGATTACAAATCCTTCTTTAATATGTCTCCTCCCCTTCATCTACACTGATTGAAGTGGATCAATGGATCATAGCTTCATAGCAAATGGATTCACCTGGTCAGTCTGTTATTTAAATAGCATGTTAATCTTAATGTTTTGTCCACTCAGTGTATGAGCATACAGTGTCTGTATTCATTGCAGTGCCAGTTGCCACACTCTCAGAAAGGAAGAGTGATATGTAAAACCATTTGTCCCTGTAGGAGAACCCTCTGAAAAAAGTCTGAAAATAGAACCTTTACAGTGGAACCAGAGGTTCTATATGGAACCAAAAAGGGTTCAATATGATCCAAAAAGAGTTCTATCTGGAGGGTTCTCCTACAGGGACAAATTGTTAAATCTCAAACTTTTTCAGAGGGTTCTCCTACAGGACAAATGGTTCTAAATGGAACTTTTTCAGAGGGTTCTCCTACAGGACAAATGGTTCTATATGGAACTTTTTCAGAGGGTTCTCCTACAGCACAAATGGTTCTATATGGAACTTTTTCAGAGGGTTCTCCTACAGGACAAATGGTTCTATATGGAACTTTTTCAGAGGGTTCTCCTACAGCACAAATGGTTCTATATGGAACTTTTTCAGAGGGTTCTCCTACAGGACAAATGGTTCTATATGGAACTTTTTCAGAGGGTTCTCCTACAGGACAAATGGTTCTATATGGAACTTTTTCAGAGGGTTCTCCTACAGGATAAATGGTTCTATATGAAACTTTTTCAGAGGGTTTTCCTACAGGACAAATGGTTCTATATGGAACTTTTTCAGAGGGTTCTCCTACAGGACAAATGGTTCTATATGGAACTTTTTCAGAGGGTTCTCCTACAGGACAAATGGTTCTATATGAAACTTTTTCAGAGGGTTCTCCTACAGGACAAATGGTTCTACATGGAACTTTTTCAGAGGGTTCTCCTACAGGACAAATGGTTCTAAATGGAACGTTTTCAGAGGGTTCTCCTACAGGACAAATGGTTCTATATGGAACTTTTTCAGAGGGTTCTCCTACAGGGACAAATGGTTCTAAATGGAACTTTATTTCTGAGAGTGCACTTGCCTTGCCTCAGTCTCTTAGTAGAGGTTGTTGGGTTTATTGTTGTTTGGTTGCTGGCCGGTTGTTTGGTGGTTACTGGTCGTTGGTTTTGTGGCCATCACTTGTCTGTGGTCATTTGCACCCCAGTATCTCAACTTGTACATTGGCTCAGCCAGAGAAGGAACCCTGCAGGGTGAATCCATACAGGCCCTGTGTTTGTGTGTGTGTGTGTGTGTGTGTGTGTGTGTGTGTGTGTGTGTGTGTGTGTGTGTGTGTGTGTGTGTGTGTGTGTGTGTGTGTGTGTGTGTGTGTGTGTGTGTGTGTGTGTGTGCGTGTGTGCGTGTGTGCGTGTGTGCGTGTGTGTCTGTGTGTGTGTGTGTGTGTTCACCACAGGGAACAGAATCAGATACTAATGAACATACAGTATAACACAGTGTATACCTTTGATGTGAATCTGGTCTAGTCAGTCATTCCACACCAGATAAGGCCCACTCCTCAGGCTACAGTGGGCATTTCAACATTATGATGTTACCGCGTATGCACCAATTCCCTTTCTCTTAAAGGGCACAGTGGTTTGGAGGAAAAATGAAGTCCCAAAAATAGCTTTTAATCATGGACCATAGTTCAGTCTGTTATGGAGTCATGTTGTTGGGGACTAATAGTCTGTCTTTTAAAGTACATCAACAGTTGTCACTCAGTACTTTCACTAGTTGTGTTTTATTGAGTTATTGATCTTTTTAAAAGCAGAAATGGTGAATTCCCTGAAATAACGTAACACTTTATTACGAGCTGTCAGTGTCTCACTTACATTGACGTCAACAAATACACACAAAGAAATGTGTTTCTGTTTCGTACCATCCTTTCTCTGCAGGTTTCCAGATCAATATACATTCTCTCTCCCAACTGCTTTGTGTTGTGTTGATCGGTGGCTATAAATACCGGTGGCCAATCTGGGTAGATCTCATTGGATTTCATTGATATACAGTGGCATCACACTGGAAGGTAAAAGCTATTGATGAACAGATACACGTGGCCTCAGAGCCTCGGAGCGTGACACTGTGTTTAACAACGACGTGAGTTACTATGGCACCAGTAACCCACCTTCCACAGTGTGTGTGTTGTGTTGTGTTGTGTTGTGTGTGTGTGTGTGTGTGTGTGTGTGTGTGTGTGTGTGTGTGTGTGTGTGTGTGTGTGTGTGTGTGTGTGTGTGTGTGTGTGTGTGTGTGTGTGTGTGTGTGTGTGTGTGTGTGTGTGTGTGTGTGCGAGAGACCTTCAGAGCATAGTTGTTAGACCTTTGTGGTTACAGTATTAACATGCTAAATGCTGCTGCCACTGGTCGTTCCACATAGAGACCTTGTCCACGATCCCCAGTCCACCTGACACGTCCCCCATTCTCTCTCTCTCTCTGCTGGGATGGTAAGGATGAATGGACAGGAGGATGGCCGGGAGGACCAGTGTGAATTGGCATCCCCCTATCCTTCATCCCTCCATCTGTTCATCAGGCAGGATGAGTAGCCTGAGGGTGGAGGGAGGGGGGTGGTGGGTGATGGGGGTGGAGGTGGAGGTGGGTGAGGGGGCAGGATGTGAGTGAGGCGGCAGGAGGTGAGTGAGGGGGCAGGGTGATGGGGGTGGGTGAGGGTGGGGTGGGGGGTGATGGGGTGGAGGTGGGTGAGGGGAAAGGGGAGATGGGTGAGGAGTTGGAGTTGGAGGGGGGAATCAGGGTCAATTCCTGGCAGAAATCAAGGATAGAGGAGAATCAGGGGATAGCCCCTGAGAGGGGGGCCGGAGAGAAGAGAGGTCCAATCCCCACACAGTAATCCCTCCATCCCTCTAATGATAATTATATTATCAAGCACTAATAGTCCATTCATATGTGTACTACGAGGTGTCCAGTCGCTGTACCTCTCTAGTCATTACTGGCCAGTAAGCAGGTTGTATTGTAATAAATGCTGAATAGATTGTGAGATTGGTAGGAAACAGTATGGACACTTATGAATTCAGATAACATTGTACTTTGTTACACAATACTATGCTGCATCTGACAAGCTCACCTCCAGCCTTTTCTGTGTGTGTGTGTGTGTGTGTGTGTGTGTGTGTGTGTGTGTGTGTGTGTGTGTGTGTGTGTGTGTGTGTGTGTGTGTGTGTGTGTGTGTGTGTGTGTGTGTGTGTGTGTGTGTGTGTGTGTGTGTGTGTGTGTGTGTGTGTGTGTGTGTGTGTGTGTGTGTGTGATCTGATGGGAAGTGAATCTCAGACCTGCCATGTTTCCACTCTCCCTCATAACGCCTCCTCCAATGCATGCTGGGTAATCACATTGTCCTCTCACCTGGTGAGAACCTGCTGCCCGTGTGTGTGTGTGTGTGTGTGTGTGTGTGTGTGTGTGTGTGTGTGTGTGTGTGTGTGTGTGTGTGTGTGTGTGTGTGTGTGTGTGTGTGTGTGTGTGTGTGTGTGTGTGTGTGTGTGTGTGTGTGTGTGTGCGCGTACAGTATGTGTGAAGAAAGACCTGCTGCCTGTGTGTGTGTGTGATGAGAGGTGAGAGACCACCCAATATCTCTCTGTCTTGTTTCTCCTCATGGAGGCTGTTACATCTTTGGTGAACTATTGTACGTTCACATGAAGCCTAACCTGAGCTTTTAATAGATATATGTAGGCTTTAGCTCAGAGGGATAACATGGTCTAACATGGTTGTGAGGCACACAGAGAAAATAGCCTCCAACACTCTACTCAACAAATTGGATGCAGTCTATCACAGTGCCATCCGTTTTGTCACCAAAGCCACCACTGCGACCTGTATGCTCTCGTTAGCTGGCACTCGCTTCATACTCGTCGCCAAACCCACTGGCTCCAGGTCATCTACAAGTATCTGCTAGGTAAAGCCCTGCCTCCAATAAGAAATTGTTCTTAACTGACTTGCCTCGTTAAATAAAGGTAAAAAAATAAATATATATTTTCTCAGCTCACTGATCACCATAGCAGCACCCACCCGTAGCACACGCTCCAGCAGGTATATCTCACTGGTCACCCCAAAAGCCAATTCTTCCTTTGGCCGCCTCTCCTTCCAGTTCTCTGCTGCCAATGACTGGAACGAACTGCAAAAATCTCTGAAGCTGGAGACTCTTTACCTCCCTCACTATCTTTAAGCACCAGCTGTCAGAGCAGCTCACAGATCACTGCACCTGTACATATTTCATCTCTAAATAGCCCATCCAATCTACCTCATCCCCATACTGTATTTATTTATTTATCTTGCTCCTTTGCACCCCAGTATCTCAACTTGCACATTCATCCTCTGCACATCCTACCATTCCAGTGTTTAATTGCTATATTGTAATTAATTTGCCACCATGGCCTATTTATTGCCTTACCTCTCTTATCCTACCTCATTTCCACATGCTGTTTATAGATTTTTTGTCTGTGTTATTGACTGTATGTTTGTTCATTCCATGTGTAACTCTGTGTTGTATGTGTCGAACTGCTTTGCTTTATCTTGGCCAGGTCACAGTTGTAAATGAGAACTTGTTCTCAACTAGCCTACCTGGTTATATAAAGGTAAAATATAAATATATTTTAAAACAGACGACCGGGGTTCGATACCTGGACTGTTACACACATGCCCCATCATAGTCCAGTGTAGCACCATGCTGTAAACTCCCACTGATACTGTGATTCATCACCTAGCACCGCAGAGAGTAGGAGCCTTCTCACTGTAGAGGGTAGGAGCCTTCTCACTGTAGAGGGTAGGAGCCTTCTCACTGTAGAGGGTAGGAGCCTTCTCACTGTAGAGGGTAGGAGCCTTCTCACTGTAGAGGGTAGGAGCCTTCTCACTGCAGAGGGTAGGAGCCATCTCACTGTAGAGGGTGGGAGCCTTCTCACTGTAGAGGGTAGGAGCCTTCTCACTGCAGAGGGTAGGAGCCTTTTCACTGTAGAGGGTGGGAGCCTTCTCACTACAGAGGGTAGGAGCCTTCTCACTGTAGAGGGTAGGAGCCTTCTCACTGCAGAGGGTAGGAGCCTTCTCACTGCAGAGGGTAGGAGCCTTCTCACTACAGAGGGTAGGAGCCTTTTCACTGCAGAGGGTAGGAGCCTTCTCACTGCAGAGGGTAGGAGCCTCCTCACTGTAGAGGGTAGGAGCCTTCTCACTGTAGAGGGTAGGAGCCTTCTCACTGCAGAGTGTAGGAGCCTTCTCACTGCAGAGGGTAGGAGCCTTCCATCTCTCCACCCCTCCATCACTCCAGAGGCTCCATCTCTCCACCCCTCCACCCCTCTACCCTCTCCACCCTTCCATCCCTCCACCCCTCCATCCCTCCACCCCTCCATCCACCCTCTCCATCTCTCCACCCCTCCATCCCTCCAACCTCTCCATCCATCCACCCCTCCATCCCTCCACCCTCTCCATCCATCCACCCCCCATCCCTCCACCCTCTCCATCCCTCCACCCCTCTCCCTCCTCCACCCCTCCATCCCTCCACCCTCTCCATCCCCTCCACCCCTCTACCCTCTCCAGCCTCTCCATCCCTCCACCCTCTCCATCCCTCCACCCCTCTACCCTCTCCACCCTCTCCATCCTCCACCCTCTCCACCCCTCCACCCCTCTACCCTCTCCAGCCTCTCCATCCCTCCACCCTCTCCATCCCTCCACCCCTCTACCCTCTCCATCCCTCCACCCTCTCCATCCCTCCACACCTCCCACCCCTCCACCCTCTCCACCCTCCACCCTCTCCACCCTCTCCATCCCTCCACCCCTCCACCCCTCTACCCTCTCCACCCCTCCACCCCTCCACCCCTCCATCCCTCCACCCTCTCCATCTCTCCACCCTCCATCACTCCACCCTCTCCATCTCTCCACCCCTCCATCCCTCCACCCTCTCCATCCCTCCACCCCTCCACCCTCTACCCTCTTCACCCCTCCATCCCTCCACCCCTCCACCCACCCTCTCCATCTCTCACCCCTCCCTCCCTCCAACCTCTCCATCTCTCACCCCTACATCCCTCCACCCCTCTCCACCCCTCTACCCTCTCCACCCCTCCATCCCTCCACCCCTCCATCCACCCTCTCCATCTCTCCACCCCTCCCTCCCTCCAACCTCTCCATCTCTCCACCCCTACATCCCTCCACCCTCTCCATCCCTCCACCCCTCCATCCACCCCTCTCCATCTCTCCACCCTCCATCTCTCCACCCCTCCATCCCTCCACCCTCTCCATCCATCCACCCCTCCATCCCTCCACCCTCTCCCCCTCTACCCTCTCCACCCTCTCCCATCCTCACCCTCTCAGCCTCTCCATCCCTCCACCCTCTCCATCCCTCCACCCCTCTACCCTCTCCCTCTCTCCATCCCTCCACCCTCTCCATCCCTCCACCCTTGCAGTTTCAGTGGAACCAGCACGTCAACAACATGGTTTCTGTGCCAGGTCTGTGGGGAGGCCTGTGTGGCCGTGTGCTGACCATCAGCATTATCCCAAAGCCCCACAGAACAGAGACAGAGCCCCGTGAGAAAGACCAGAGGATTGTGTGGATGCTTCTAGAATGTCTGACCCCATCCAGCCATCAATAGGCAGGCTGTGTGTGAGTGAAAGGGCTGAGGTCATTGATTTGAACTGGGGCACAAAGCCACACTATGATCACAATCCGGTCAGCGGCCTAGTTCAACAAGGAGACTGGTTTCCTAACAAGAGGTGTTGGTGTAGTCTGTGTGTGTTGGTGTCATTTGTTGCCATGGTTTCTGTGTGGATACAAATTGAATCAACATACAGTACCATGAAGATCCGATCAGTAAAAGCAGCATATCTTTACTCACCTTATACGTCCAGAGGAAAGTGTATAATATGTTTAACATCCCTACATCCAGGAGTCAGTAAATCAATGGAAGGTGTTTTGCTTAACGGCAGATTTTCATCAGTAAATCAATGGAAGGTGTTTTGCTTAACGGCAGATTTTCATCAGTAAATCAATGGAAGGTGTTTTGCTTAACGCCACATTTTCCCTGAGGCTTCAACTGTCTCTTTTACTCTGATGTGAAGGAAAAGTGTTAACCTTCTATTGTCTGCAGAACAAATGACTGTCTGTAAATAATACCTTTATACTCAGTGATCGCTGTGTGAATAGCGGCATGTTTCCCCTTATCTTTATACAGCAACTGGCAAAGCATTAGTCCTGAAGAAGTGACACATTTTATTTTTTACCTTTATTTAACAAGGCAAGTCAGTTCAGAACAAATTCTTATTTTCAACGGCGACCTAGGAACGGTGGGTTAACTGCCTGTTCAGGGCAGAACGACAGATTTGTACCTTGTCAGCTTGTGGGTTTGAACTTGCAACCTTCCGGTTACTAGTCCAACGCTCTAACCACAGTGTCACAGTGTTACCCTGCCTTTTCTTAGCCTAAAGTAGCTAGTGCAGCTCTCCTCAGATTCAGACGGCGTGCACGGCCTTCTTTGACTCAGTCAAGTGGTGCTGCTTCAGTGTCTAAACCAACTCCAGCTGTCTCACTGAGAGCAGAGTGTTGAAGAGCTGCATTTAGACTGAATTCCCTCTCAGAGTTGTCATAAAGATGGCTGTGTTAGTGTCTCTTTGTGTCTCCTCTCCTTGGCTACTGTTCAATCGAGGAGGTTCACTTGGTAACAGAGTAGGAACTCGTAGACCAGAGAGCGTTGCCATGGACACGGCATAGTGATTTTGGAAGTGGCACTCCAGCTCACTCCCAGCTCTTGACCCTGAGGTCTCACTTACCCACAGTGTCACTGGGCAGAAAAATGGACTACATTTCCCATCAAAGACAGTTCTTAGTGTTCAAACTCTCCCTGACCAATATGATATACTACGTGTCAAATTGAATGAGAACTGATGTCAGAGTCTCACTGTTGGTACACGTGCTTGGCATCGTGTCATGTGTGTGTATGCATAAGTGCATGTGTGCAGATGTGTGTGCGTGTGTGTGTGTGCGCGTGTGTGTGTGTATGGGCGTTTAGTGTGACTGTGTGTCTGCATACGTCCGCACCTCCTCATGCATGTGTGTGCGGCTGACACTCACACATGAGAACAATCCAATAACCTTCCACCTTGTGACACCAGTGTGACTCCCCTCTCTGTGTGTCAGACCAGTCTCTGTGGACTCTGCTGCAGTGGGCAGGGCATTAGCATGTGAATGGAGGCCTAAACAAACAGAGTGGGAGACCCGGGGAGTATGAGAAGGGCCTCCATACATCCATATGGACACATCATAGAGTCTGTAAAGCTCCCATACAGACCAACACACAAGCATTGTTCTTAATGTAGTGACAGCCACTGTCTCAATCCGGCTGCTTAGTGCTCACCATACAGACCAACACACACAAGCAGTGTTCTTAATGTAGTGACAGCCACTGTCTCAATCCGGCTGCTTAGTGCTCACCATACGAGACCAACACACAAGCAGTGTTCTTAATGTAGTGACAGCCACTGTCTCAATCCGGCTGCTTAGTGCTCACCATACAGACCAACACACAAGCAGTGTTCTTAATGTGAAAGTGACAGCCACTGTCTCAATCCGGCTGCTTAGTGCTCACCATACAGACCAACACACAAGCAGTGTTCTTAATGTAGTGACAGCCACTGTCTCAATCCGGCTGCTTAGTGCTCACCATACAGACCAACACACAAGCAGTGTTCTTAATGTAGTGACAACCACTGTCTCCAATCCGGCTGCTTAGTGCTCACCATACAGACCAACACACAAGCAGTGTTCTTAATGTAGTGACAGCCACTGTCTCAATCCGGCTGCTTAGTGCTCACCATACAGACCAACACACAAGCAGTGTTCTTAATGTAGTGACAGCCACTCTCTCCAATCCGGCTGCTTAGTGCTCACCATACAGAATGGGCTGGAAGACAATGAACATTAGCATAAAAACACACACTTGTCATATTAACAAAAAATAAGTAATTGTGTTTGTTTATCGTCTGTGAATAGTTTTATTTTGCACTCAGGACCTACTGAGTTGGCCAGAGCGGAGACTGAACTAAAAGCCTTTTTTTAATATGGTGTCAAGTGGCCCACTATTTATTCATATTCATTCACTATTCATTCACTATTCATTCACTATTTATTCACGGAATTGCTTGCAGGGCCAAATAAAAGGCAGCAAGATGTCCTTGATGTGTACACACATGAATGAAACATGTTTGTGTGTACAGTACAGTACTCGTTACGTTTGAGTCCTCCATGCTGCTCTGTAATAGCAGGCCCCAGTTCATATTGTAATCGCATCGATCATCTCCACGCTGTGCCTCTCCTACAGAACACACACACAGACCGGTCGACAGTATGGGGAATTAATGGAGAACTAAATGGAGGAATGTATATGTCTAAGGTGTCAGAAACCTTGGAAACCTCACAAAAGTTGGGGCTCCCAGTGGCGCAGCGGTCTAAAAGGCACTGCATCTCAGCGCTAGAGGTGTCACTACAGACCCTGGTTCGATGAGAGAGAGAGAGAGAGAGAGAGAGAGAGAGAGAGAGAGAGAGAGAGAGAGAGAGAGAGAGAGAGAGAGAGAGAGAGAGGACGACAGCCGGACTCCTTCCCCTCCTCCTCTATACAACCCCTCCCCCTCCCTTCTCCAGACCGGCATCCCTGAAGTGCACGCTTGGGGTTGACACCAAATTACACAAACAAAATAGACAGTTGAGCATGTGGGACTGTGAGGCTAAAGTACAAGGTCTGTAGTGGTAATGATAGTCTCCAAGTATAAAGACTACAGTATAAGGTCTGTAGTGGTAATGTATAAGGTCTCTCAGGTATAAAGACTACAGTATAAGGTCTGTAGTGGTAATGATAGTCTCCAGGTATAAAGACTACAGTATAAGGTCTGTAGTGGTAATGATAGTCTCAGGTATAAAGACACAGTATAAGGTCTAGTGGTAATGATAGTCTCCAGGTATAAAGACTACAGTATAAGGTCTGTAGTGGTAATGATAGTCTCAGGTATAAAGACTACAGTATAAGGTCTGTCTCCAGGTATAAAGGCTACAGGTCTGCAGTGGTAATTAGTCTCCAGGTATAAAGACTACAGTATAAGGTCTGTAGTGGTAATGATAGTCTCAGGTATAAAGACTACAGTATAAGGTCTGTAGTGGTAATGATAGTCTCAGGTATAAAGACTACAGTATAAGGTCTGTAGTGGTAATGATAGTCTCCAGGTATAAAGACTACAGTATAAGGTCTGTAGTGGTAATGATAGTCTCCAGGTATAAAGACTACCACAGTATAAGGTCTGTAGTGGTAATGATAGTCTCAGGTATAAAGACTACGAGTATAAGGTCTGTAGTGGTAATGATAGTCTCCAGGTATAAAGACTACAGTATAAGGTCTGTAGTGGTAATGATAGTCTCCAGGTATAAAGACTACAGTATAAGGTCTGTAGTGGTAATGATAGTCTCCAGGTATAAAGACTACAGTATAAGGTCTGTAGTGGTAATGATAGTCTCAGGTATAAAGACTACAGTATAAGGTCTGTAGTGGTAATGATAGTCTCAGGTATAAAGACTACAGTATAAGGTCTGTAGTGGTAATGATAGTCTCCAGGTATAAAGACTACAGTATAAGGTCTGTAGTGGTAATGATAGTCT
>NW_025749628.1:0-23622 GCF_021184085.1 Oncorhynchus gorbuscha | reverse complement strand
CCTCTCTCTTTTCTCCCCATTCCTTCTCTCCCCCTCTCTCTTTTTCTCCCCATTCCTTCTCTCCCCCTCTCACCCTTTTCTCCCCATTCCTTCTCTCCCCCTCTCACCCTTTTCTCCCCATTCCTTCTCTCCCCTCTCTCTTTTCTCCCCATTCCTTCTCTCCCCCTCACTCTTTTCTCCCCATTCCTTCTCTCCCCCTCACTCTTTTCTCCCCATTCCTTCTCTCACTCTTTTCTCCCCATTCCTTCTCTCCCCCTCTCTCTTTTCTCCCCATTCCTTCTCTCCCCTCTCACCTCTTTCTTTTCTCCCCATTCCTTCTCTCCCCTCTCTCTCTTTTCTCCCCATTCCTTCTCTCCCCCTCTCTTTTCTCCCCATTCCTTCTCCCCCCATTCCTTTCTCCCCATTCCTCTCTCTCTTTTCTCCCCATTCCTTCTCTCCCCCTCTCTCTTTTCTCCCCATTCCTTCTCTCCCCCTCTCCCTTTTCTCCCCATTCCTTCTCTCCCCCTCACTCTTTTCTCCCCATTCCTTCTCTCACTCTTTTCTCCCCATTCCTTCTCTCCCCTCACTCTTTTCTCCCCATTCCTTCTCTCCCCCTCTCGCTTTTCTCCTCATTCCTTCTCTCCCCCCTCTCGCTTTTCTCCTCATTCCTTCTCTCCCCCTCAATCTTTTCTCCCCATTCCTTCTCTCCCCCTCACTCTTTTCTCCCCATTCCTTCTCTCCCCCTCACTCTTTTCTCCCCATTCCTTCTCTCCCCTCACTCTTTTCTCCCCATTTCTTCTCTCCCCCTCTCTTTTATCCCCATTCCTTCTCTCTCCCCTCACTATTTTCTCCCCATTCCTTCTCTCCCCCTCACTCTTTTCTCCCCATTCCTTCTCTCCCCCTCTCTTTTATCCCCATTCCTTCTCTCTCCCCTCACTATTTTCTCCCCATTCCTTCTCTCCCCCTCACTCTTTTCTCCCCATTCCTTCTCTCCCCCTCACTCTTTTCTCCCCATTCCTTCTCTCCCCCTCACTCTTTTCTCCCCATTCCTTCTCTCCCCCTCTCTCTTTTCTCCCCATTCCTTCTCTCTCCCCTCACTCTTTTCTCCCCATTCCTTCTCTCCCCTCACTCTTTTCTCCCCATTCCTTCTCTCCCCCTCACTCTTTTCTCCCCATTCCTTCTCTCCCCCTCTCTCTTTTCTCCCCATTCCTTCTCTCCCCCTCACTCTTTTCTCCCCATTCCTTCTCTCCCCCTCACTCTTTTCTCCCCATTCCTTCTCTCCCCCTCACTCTTTTCTCCCCATTCCTTCTCTCCCCCTCTCTCTTTTCTCCCCATTCCTTCTCTCCCCCTCACTCTTTTCTCCCCATTCCTTCTCTCCCCCTCTCTCTTTTCTCCCCATTCCTTCTCTCCCCCTCACTCTTTCTCCCCATTCCTTCTCTCCCCCTCTCTCTTTTCTCCCCATTCATTTTCACTCCATTTTCATTCTCTCTCTCCCCCTTAGTTCTCTCCTTCTTTCTCATACACACAAACCCACACCAACTACTGTTGTCCTGTCAAAGGCTCAGAACCCCTCTGTGAGAGAGTAATGGGGCATGCAATATTTATTTTGTTACAGTTTTTCCCAATTGTTAACACACGATTGCTGAAACTACATCTCAGGTACTTAAAGCTTAAAAACAGAAAAACTCAAAACAGTTAGCATATTTAACCAAAACCCCACAGACATCTTGGAAAATGAAACACACCAATCACAAATCAGGTATTCCCTGCTCAAAATGAAACTCTGCTTTCAAATGAGACACACATCAAATTAATCTAACTTAGTGACAACAGAGATCACACTAATGGGACATGTTCAAAACACTACTATCAGAACCTATTTTCAGTGTAAAGACTAAGATGCTGTTATACTGTAAATTGTTTGTGTGTACTAAAATAAAATAACATGTAAGTTTTATATTTCAACGTGACTCATTACATAACAGCATACTGTAAACACACATACAGTCAAAATACAAACATACAGTAAATATATATTGGAATATGCAAATGAAGACAAATAGTCCTATTTGTACTACTGTACTGTATGTTAGATCAATAAACTGTCAAAATACACTAGTATCTAAATCATAGGTCAATAAACAAAGACTCCATTATGAAAACAAAATCAGTCATGTCTGTTGTTTTGGTCCAGCCACAGATTTTCATCAGCATCACAGGCAATATATTCTGGAATCAGTTGTCATGGAAGCAGTTGCGGTCCTGAGCAGCCCAATGGGAAACGCACGTTGTCCCAAATGAGAACTTTGCTGCTCAGGATCACCTGGTGACTCTCTGCTCAGGATCACCTGGTGTCTCTCTGCTCAGGATCACCTGGTGTCTCTCTGCTCAGGATCACCTGGTGTCTCTCTGCTCAGGATCACCTGGTGTCTCTCTGCTCAGGATCACCTGGTGTCTCTCTGCTCAGGATCACCTGGTGTCTCTCTGCTCAGGATCACCTGGTGTCTCTCTGCTCAGGATCACCTGGTGTCTCTCTGCTCAGGATCACCTGGTGTCTCTCTGCTCAGGATCACCTGGTGTCTCTCTGCTCAGGATCACCTGGTGTCTCTCTGCTCAGGATCACCTGGTGTCTCTCTGCTCAGGATCACCTGGTGTCTCTCTGCTCAGGATCACCTGGTGTCTCTCTGCTCAGGATCACCTGGTGACTCTCTGCTCAGGATCACCTGGTGTCTCTCTGCTCAGGATCACCTGGTGTCTCTCTGCTCAGGATCACCTGGTGACTCTCTGCTCAGGATCACCTGGTGTCTCTCTGCTCAGGATCACCTGGTGACTCTCTGCTCAGGATCACCTGGACCGTCTCTGCTCAGGATCACCTGGTGTCTCTCTGCTCAGGATCACCTGGACCGTCTCTGCTCTTGCTGAAAAAGATGGTCATGTAAGGTGTTCAGGAGAGGGTGGCGTGTCGGTGTTTTATGGTCCAAGGGTGGCATGTCGGTGTTGTATGGTCCAAGGGTGGCGTGTCGGTGTTGTATGGTCCAAGGGTGGCATGGGGGTTGTTGTATGGTCCAAGGGTGGCATGTCGGTGTTGTATGGTCCAAGGGTGGCATGGGGGTTGTTGTATGGTCCAAGGGTGGCATGGGGGTGTTGTATGGTCCAAGGGTGGCATGGGGGTGTTTTATGGTCCAAGGGTGGCATGGGGGTGTTGTATGGTCCAAGGGTGGCATGGGGGTTGTTGTATGGTCCAAGGGTGGCATGGGGGTTGTTGTATGGTCCAAGGGTGGCATGGGGGTGTTGTATGGTCCAAGGGTGGCATGGGGGTGTTTTTATGGTCCAAGGGTGGCATGGGGGTTGTTGTATGGTCCAAGGGTGGCATGGGGGTTGTTGTATGGTCCAAGGGTGGCATGGGGGTGTTGTATGGTCCAAGGGTGGCATGGGGGTGTTGTATGGTCCTAGGGTGGCATGGGGGTGTTGTATGGTCCAAGGGTGGCATGGCAGTGGAGGATCCCATTGTGGCTCGTAGCTGGACATATGGTGACATTTCCCCCGCTGGCCAGGTACCTCTGATGTTATGAAAGATGGCAGGGTTTTCAATCCTCTGTTGTTGTATTTCCCGCAGTCTTATGGTATCATGTTCAACTACCATTTGCACAATGGCAGATTTCCTGTTCGTGGTGGTCGTCTTTCAGTTATACTACAGTTTTCTAATGAATGTTTAAAGCCTAGCAGTGATTCTTGAAGCACCATCTCTGAAACCATTAACACTTGTAGGCAATGCATTTACCAAGTGTGCCAGACTGAATGCACATTCTCTGCTCTATACTGAAGTTGTAATTTTATAACACACTTTCTGCAAAACTGTAAACATTTGTCTCTACGTTGCTACACTATTTCACCAATTGTCTTTCCACATTGACACATGAAAACACTTTTAGATAAGGAGTTCACTTACAAATCAGAGCTTGAGCTCTATAAATAGGGGCTGCTGTGGTCCGCGATTGGTTCCAGGACTCAATATCCCCCCCCCCATACTCTCTGTTCTTGAATCCTATTGAAGAATTCTTCTCTGCCATGCGTTGGACGGTGTACGATGGCCAGCCCCACCAATGCATACCCGTTCTACAGGCAATGGAGGAGGCTTGTGGAGACATGGCTCAGGGGTCACGCCAGGCCTGGATACGGGACTCCAGGCCATACTTCCCACGCTGCCTTCGTCAAGAAAACATGGCATGTGGATGAAGTCTTCTGGCCAGACCCACAAAGAAGGTCAAATGTAGACAACATTTTTTTTAGTTCTTTTTTTTTTTCTTCTAACACAAATGTTTTGGTTTTCCTTCTAGTGCTGCATTTGTTGTTTATTAAGGAGTTTTAGAACATTTAAAGATTTTTTTTATTATTATAATAATTTCAACCTTATTTGAATTGATAGTGTGTTATGTTTGGAATACACACAGTTGGATACCTGTGTGTCTATAACATGTGTGACAATACTGTATTGCAAACTGCTATACACAGAACAAACAACAGCCTCAACTGTTTTAAATGTATAAAATCAGTTCCTAGTTGGTGCTTCGTGTGTTTATTACATGTGTGACAATACTGTATTGCAAACAGCTATACACAGAACAAGCAACAGCCTCAACTGTTTTAAATGTATAAAATCAGTTCCTAGTTGGTGCTTTGTGTGTTTATTACATGTGTGACAATACTGTATTGCAAACTGCTATACACAGAACAAACAACAGCCTCAACTGTTTTAAATGTATAAAATCAGTTCCTAGTTGGTGCTTCGTGTGTTTATTACATGTGTGACAATACTGTATTGCAAACTGCTATACACAGAACAAACAACAGCCTCAACTGTTTTAAATGTATAAAATCATTTCCTAGTTGGTGCTTCGTGTGTTTATTACATGTGTGACAATACTGTATTGCAAACTGCTATGCCCTGCACACAGAACAAACAACAGCCTCAACTGTTTTAAATGTATAAAATCAGTTCCTAGTTGGTGCTTCGTGTGCTTATTCAAATGATGCTTTGTGTCTAGACTATACGACACACGAAAGAGTTTTGCAAGAATTGTTTGTTTTTGCAAGAGATGTCTAATGTTCTGCTAGTTTGGTGTAAGGTTTTCGGGTTAGTGTGTAGAATTTTTCAAAAATAGTCTATAGTTTTAAAGATAGTGGTTAAGCAACCAGAAGAAAACTATAAAACTAAATATCATACAGTACAGTAAACACTACAGTAGTACAGTATACAAGATTAACATGTTACAAATAATAATAATAATAATATATTAAACATTGACTTTGTTTCCCCTTCCAGTATGTATTGGAATCTACAGTCTTTACTGTGCTTTATATTGTTCTACTGTCAAGTAGTAAAAGTAGTAGAGAGGTCCGATGTCTGCAGTACAAACCACTTCTCATTGTGGAACGTCCGGAAGATGAATGCTATGGTGAAGCAGCACTCTCTGCCCAGCTCTCTCTCATTGTGGAACGTCCGGAAGATGAATGCTATGGTGAAGCAGCACTCTCTGCCCAGCTCTCTCTCATTGTGGAACGTCCGGAAGATGAATGCTATGGTGAAGCAGCACTCTCTGCCCAGCTCTCTCTCATTGTGGAACGTCCGGAAGATGAATGCTATGGTGAAGCAGCACTCTCTGCCCAGCTCTCTCTCATTGTGGAACGTCCGGAAGAAAAATGCTATGGTGAAGCAGCACTCTCTGCCCAGCTCTCTCTCATTGTGGAACGTCCGGAAGATGAATGCTATGGTGAAGCAGCACTCTCTGCCCAGCTCTCTCTCATTGTGGAACGTCCGGAAGATGAATGCTATGGTGAAGCAGCACTCTCTGCCCAGCTCTCTCTCATTGTGGAACGTCCGGAAGATGAATGCTATGGTGAAGCAGCACTCTCTGCCCAGCTCTCTCTCATTGTGGAACGTCCGGAAGATGAATGCTATGGTGAAGCAGCACTCTCTGCCCAGCTCTCTCTCATTGTGGAACGTCCGGAAGATGAATGCTATGGTGAAGCAGCACTCTCTGCCCAGCTCTCTCTCATTGTGGAACGTCCGGAAGATGAATGCTATGGTGAAGCAGCACTCTCTGCCCAGCTCTCTCTCATTGTGGAACGTCCGGAAGATGAATGCTATGGTGAAGCAGCACTCTCTGCCCAGCTCTCTCTCATTGTGGAACGTCCGGAAGATGAATGCTATGGTGAAGCAGCACTCTCTGCCCAGCTCTCTCATTGTGGAACGTCCGGAAGATGAATGCTATGGTGAAGCAGCACTCTCTGCCCAGCTCTCTCTCATTGTGGAACGTCCGGAAGATGAATGCTATGGTGAAGCAGCACTCTCTGCCCAGCTCTCTCTCATTGTGGAACGTCCGGAAGATGAATGCTATGGTGAAGCAGCACTCTCTGCCCAGCTCTCTCTCATTGTGGAACGTCCGGAAGATGAATGCTATGGTGAAGCAGCACTCTCTGCCCAGCTCTCTCTCATTGTGGAACGTCCGGAAGATGAATGCTATGGTGAAGCAGCACTCTCTGCCCAGCTCTCTCTCAAGGTCAAACTATGGTTGACCCCTCACTCCGCCATAGTCGCCAGAATTTAATCAGAGATTACTCTCATTGTTCTTGGTCCACCTCCACCTCCATCTCTACCTTTACACCTCGACCTCTACAGGTTTGGGTCATTGGGCCTCATGGGCCAGTTTTAGTGTGTAAACAATTGGGGGAAGCTATATTACCAATTAGCAGCATCCGTTTCCTAAATAAGGAGGGACTGTAAAACAGGAGGGTCTATAAAACACAGGAGGGTCTATAAAACAGGAGGGTCTATAAAACACAGGAGGGTCTATAAAACAGGAGGGTCTATAAGACACAGGAGGGTCTGTAAAACACAGGAGGGTCTGTAAAACAGGAGGGTCTATAAAACAGGAGGGTCTATAAAACAGGAGGGTCTATAAAACACAGGAGGGTCTATAAAACAGGAGGGTCTATAAAACAGGAGGGTCTATAAAACACAGGAGGGTCTGTAAAACACAGGAGGGTCTGTAAAACAGGAGGGTCTATAAAACAGGAGGGTCTATAAAACAGGAGGGTCTATAAAACAGGAGGGTCTATAAAACACAGGAGGGTCTATAAAACAGGAGGGTCTATAAAACAGGAGGGTCTATAAAACACAGGAGGGTCTATAAAACAGGAGGGTCTATAAAACACAGGAGGGTCTATAAAACAGAAGGGTCTACACAACAGGAGGGTCTATAAAACAGGAGGGTCTATAAAACAGGAGGGTCTATAAAACAGGAGGGTCTATAAAACAGGAGGGTCTATAAAACACAGGAGGGTCTATAAAACAGGAGGGTCTATAAAACACAGGAGGGTCTATAAAACAGAAGGGTCTACACAACAGGAGGGTCTATAAAACAGGAGGGTCTATAAAACAGGAGGGTCTATAAAACAGGAGGGTCTATAAAACACAGGAGGGTCTATAAAACAGGAGGGTCTATAAAACACAGGAGGGTCTATAAAACAGAAGGGTCTACACAACAGGAGGGTCTATAAAACAGGAGGGTCTATAAAACAGGAGGGTCTATAAAACACAGGAGGGTCTATAAAACAGGAGGGTCTATAAAACACAGGAGGGTCTATAAAACAGGAGGGTCTATAAAACAGGAGGGTCTATAAAACACAGGAGGGTCTGTAAAACACAGGAGGGTCTATAAAACAGGAGGGTCTATAAAACAGGAGGGTCTATAAAACACAGGAGGGTCTATAAAACAGAAGGGTCTACACAACAGGAGGGTCTATAAAACAGGAGGGTCTATAAAACAGGAGGGTCTATAAAACAGGAGGGTCTATAAAACAGGAGGGTCTATAAAACACAGGAGGGTCTATAAAACAGGAGGGTCTATAAAACAGGAGGGTCTATAAAACACAGGAGGGTCTATAAAACAGGAGGGTCTATACAACAGGAGGGTCTATAAAACAGGAGGGTCTATAAAACAGGAGGGTCTATAAAACAGGAGGGTCTATAAAACAGGAGGGTCTATAAAACAGGAGGGTCTATAAAAAACAGGAGGGTCTATAAAACAGGAGGGTCTATAAAACACAGGAGGGTCTATAAAACAGGACGGTCTATAAAAAACAGGAGGGTCTATAAAACAGGAGGGTCTATAAAACAGGAGGGTCTATACAACAGGAGGGTCTATAAAACAGGAGGGTCTATAAAAAACAGGAGGGTCTATAAAACAGGAGGGTCTATAAAACATGAGGGTCTATACAACAGGAGGGTCTATAAAACAGGAGGGTCTATACAACAGGAGGGTCTATAAAACAGGAGGGTCTATAAAACAGGAGGGTCTATAAAACAGGAGGGTCTATAAAAAACAGGAGGGTCTATAAAACAGGAGGGTCTATAAAACAGGATTGTCTATACAACAGGAGGGTCTATAAAACAGGAGGGTCTATAAAAAACAGGAGGGTCTATAAAACAGGAGGGTCTATAAAACATGAGGGTCTATACAACAGGAGGGTCTATAAAACAGGAGGGTCTATACAACAGGAGGGTCTATAAAACAGGAGGGTCTATAAAACAGGAGGGTCTATAAAACAGGAGGGTCTATAAAACACAGGAGGGTCTATAAAACAGGAGGGTCTATAAGTTCATTCACACACACACACACACACACATTTACATTTACATTTAAGTCATTTAGCAGACGCTCTTATCCAGAGCGACTTACAAATTGGTGCATTCACCTTATGACATCCAGTGGGACAGTCACTTAACAATAGTGCATCTAAAACTTAGGGGGGGGTGAGAGGGATTACTTATCCTATCCTAGGTATTCCTTAAAGAGGTGGGGTTTCAGGTGTCTCCGGAAGGTGGTGATTGACTCCGCTGTCCTGGCGTCGTGAGGGAGTTTGTTCCACCATTGGGGGGCCAGGGCAGCGAACAGTTTTGACTGGGCTGAGCGGGAGCTGTACTTCCTCAGTGGTAGGGAGGCGAGCAGGCCAGAGGTGGATGAACGCAGTGCCCTTGTTTGGGTGTAGGGCCTGATCAGAGCCTGGAGGTACTGAGGTGCCGTTCCCCTCACAGCTCCGTAGGCAAGCACCATGGTCTTGTAGCGGATGCGAGCTTCAACTGGAAGCCAGTGGAGAGAACGGAGGAGCGGGGTGACGTGAGAGAACTTGGGAAGGTTGAACACCAGACGGGCTGCGGCGTTCTGGATGAGTTGAAGGGGTTTAATGGCACAGGCAGGGAGCCCAGCCAACAGCGAGTTGCAGTAATCCAGACGGGAGAGGACAAGTGCCTGGATTAGGACCTGCGCCGCTTCCTGTGTGAGGCAGGGTCGTACTCTGCGGATGTTGTAGAGCATGAACCTACAGGAACGGGCCACCGCCTTGATGTTGGTTGAGAACGACAGGGTGTTGTCCAGGATCACGCCAAGGTTCTTGGCGCTCTGGGAGGAGGACACAATGGAGTTGTCAACCGTGATGGCGAGATCATGGAACGGGCAGTCCTTCCCGGGAGGAAGAGCAGCTCCGTCTTGCCGAGGTTCAGCTTGAGGTGGTGATCCGACATCCACACTGATATGTCTGCCAGACATGCAGAGATGCGATTCGCCACCTGGTCATCAGAAGGGGGAAAGGAGAAGATTAATTGTGTGTCGTCTGCATAGCAATGATAAGAGAGACCATGTGAGGTTATGACAGAGCCAAGTGACTTGGTGTATAGCGAGAATAGGAGAGGGCCAAGAACAGAGCCCTGGGGGACACCAGTGGTGAGAGCGCGTGGTGAGGAGACAGATTCTCGCCACGCCACCTGGTAGGAGCGACCTGTCAGGTAGGACGCAATCCAAGCGTGGGCCGCGCCGGAGATGCCCAACTCGGAGAGGGTGGAGAGGAGGATCTGATGGTTCACAGTATCGAAGGCAGCCGATAGATCTAGAAGGATGAGAGCAGAGGAGAGAGAGTTAGCTTTAGCAGTGCGGAGCGCCTCCGTGATACAGAGGAGAGCAGTCTCAGTTGAATGACTAGTCTTGAAACCTGACTGATTTGGATCAAGAAGGTCATTCAGAGAGAGATAGCGGGAGAGCTGGCCAAGGACGGCCACGTTCAAGAGTTTTGGAGAGAAAAGAAAGAAGGGATACTGGTCTGTAATTGTTGACATCGGAGGGATCGAGTGTAGGTTTTTTCAGAAGGGGTGCAACTCTCGCTCTCTTGAAGACGGAAGGGACGTAGCCAGCGGTCAGGGATGAGTTGATGAGCGAGGTGAGGTAAGGGAGAAGGTCTCCGGAAATGGTCTGGAGAAGAGAGGAGGGGATAGGGTCAAGCGGGCAGGTTGTTGGGCGGCCGGCCGTCACAAGACGCGAGATTTCATCTGGAGAGAGAGGGGAGAAAGAGGTCAGAGCACAGGGTAGGGCAGTGTGAGCAGAACCAGCGGTGTCGTTTGACTTAGCAAACGAGGATCGGATGTCGTCGACCTTCTTTTCAAAATGGTTGACGAAGTCATCTGCAGAGAGGGGAGGAGGGGGAGGGGGCGGAGGATTCAGGAGGGAGGAGAAGGTGGCAAAGAGCTTCCTAGGGTTAGAGGCAGATGCTTGGAATTTAGCGTGGTAGAAAGTGGCTTTAGCAGCAGAGACAGAGGAGGAAAATGTAGAGAGGAGGGAGTGAAAGGATGCCAGGTCCGCAGGGAGGCGAGTTTTCCTCCATTTCCGCTCGGCTGCCCGGAGCCCTGTTCTGTGAGCTCGCACACACACACACACACACACACACGCACGCACGCACGCACGCACGCACGCACGCACGCACGCACGCACACACACACACACACACACACACACACACACACACACACACACACACACACACACACACACACACACACACACACACACACACACACACACACACACACACACACACACACACACACACACAGGGTGATGGAATACATTAAGAAGGCCTTCAACATGGTTTGAAATGAAGTTGATATGTATTTTCCACAGTGACACAGAAGCAGCAGCAGCAGCGTACGTGTTTTCCTATTACAGCTGTCAACACACTGCAGGACCGAGACAAGAGTCCACATGTACTGTACCATATAGATCTCTAAACCCCCACCGCCACCACCCTCCTGTGGCAGACTGTTGTATCTGACACGTCTGTCTAGACATCCAGGTTGCCTCCACACAATGTTCAACCGTCTCGTTTCCTCTACAGCAGTTGATTCACTCTGGGACTGCACGTGATACCGTAGAAGTTCCTGTTTAGAGCAGATATCCTTGTCTGTCAGGTAGGAATAGGGTGTCGTCTCAGGTCTATTTTTCTGCATTTCTATGTTTAAAGTTGCTATACTGTAACTGTTTGGTGTGACCCGACCAAATTCCCATTGAAATGTGCGTTATAGATCGGTCATTCTCATTGAAAGCCAGTCTAAGGAGTGGTAGATCTGTTCTATGCGTTATAGATTGGTCATTCTCATTGAATGCCAGTCTAAGGAGTGGTAGATCTGTTCTATGTGTTATAGATCTATCATTCTCATTGAAAGCCAGTCTAAGGAGTAGTAGATATGTTCTATGTGTTATAGATCTATCATTCCCATTGAAAGCCAGTCTAAGGAGTGGTAGATCTGTTCTATGAGTTATAGATCTGTCATTCTCATTGAAAGCCAGTCTAAGGAGTGGTAGATCTGTTCTATGTGTTATAGATCTGTCATTCTCATTGAAAGCCAGTCTAAGGAGTGGTAGATCTGTTCTATGTGTTATAGATCTGTCATTCTCATTGAAAGCCAGTCTAAGGAGTGGTAGATCTGTTCTATGTGTTATAGATCTGTCATTCTCATTGAAAGCCGGTCTAAGGAGTGGTGGATCTGTTCTATGTGTTATAGATCTGTCATTCTCATTGAAAGCCAGTCTAAGGAGTGGTAGATCTGTTCTATGTGTTATAGATCTATCATTCTCATTGAAAGCCAGTCTAAGGAGTGGTAGATCAGTTCTATGTGTTATAGATCTGCCATTCTTATTGAAAGCCAGTCTAAGGAGTGGTAGATCAGTTCTATGTGTTATAGATCTGCCATTCTCATTGAAAGCCAGTCTAAAGAGTGGTAGATCTGACCTATATGTGCTATTTCTACAGTTCTTTCTCATTCTTATGCCCTGTGTTTTACACTATAATGTGACATGCCTGGATTTTAACCTTTTATTTAAAGCTTTTTCATCAAACTGTCCACCTTTGTTTTTATGTCAGATGGTCCTGCACCATCCTCAGACAGTTGCTGTCATTTTCGTTGTAGTTTCTGTATAAGGCTTAAAATACAGTAAAATGTTGCTCTGTCACATGATTTAAAATACAGGGTCAAATATTGCTCTGTCACATGATTTAAAATACAGTAAAATGTGGCTCTGTCACATGATTTAAAATACAGTAAAATGTTGCTCTGTCACATGATTTAAAATACAGTAAAATGTGGCTCTGTCACATGATTTAAAATACAGTAAAATGTGGCTCTGTCACATGATTTAAAATACAGTAAAATGTACCTCTGTCACATGATTTAAAATACAGGATAAAACCTTGCTCTTTTTATAAGTTTTAAAATACATGATCCAATATTGCTCTGTCACATGATTTAAAATACATGATCAAATATTGCTCTGTCACATGATTTAAAATACAGGATCAAATATTGCTCTGTCACATGATTTAAAATACATGATCAAATATTGCTCTGTCGCATGATTTAAAATACAGGATCAAATATTGCTCTGTCACATGATTGTGCCAAACACAGTGCCATTGTCACGTCTACCCCTGCTCTTCCCCGCCGTCACTGGTTTACTAAACACCGCCAGGCCAACCCATCATTACACACACCTGCACATCATCATCAGGCACACCTGGACTCTGTCACCTTCCTGATTACTCCCCATATATATAGCACTTGTAAAAGAGCAACATTTTACTGAATTTTAAATCATGTGACAGAGCAACATTTTACTGTATTTTAAATCATGTGACATAGCAACATTTTACTGTATTTTAAATCATGTGACAGAGCAACATTTTACTGTATTTTAAATCATGTGACAGAGCAACATTTTACTGTATTTTAAATCGTGTGACAGAGGCACATTTTTACTGTATTTTAAATCATGTCACAAAGCAACATTTTACTGTATTTTAAATCATGTGACAGAGCAACATTTTACTGTATTTTAAATCATGTGACAGAGGTACATTTTTACTGTATTTTAAATCATTTGACAGAGCAACATTTTACTGTATTTTAAATCATGTGACAGAGGCACATTTTTACTGTATTTTAAATCATTTGACAGAGCAACATTTTACTGTATTTTAAGCCTTATATTTCCCATCAGGCGTTACTGACTCTGTTTCCATGTCCCGACGCTACTCCTGGTGTTGTGTTGGTTTATTGTTTGCATTCTATTTAAACTCTCCAACTGCTTCCTGACTCCAAGCGTCTACGTTACAGCCCTCCCTATCTGAGGCATGTTAGATCTACATAGATCGTTCTGAGCACTCCAGAAACGTTGCGACCTGCTGGATACACCCCTGGTTAGTAAGTCGCTCTGGATAAGAGCGTCTGCTAAATGACTTAAATGTAAATGTAAAATGTAGTACCACGGTGGGAATGGTAGGACCTGGACAGGCATTTTGGTTCATTTCCCTGGTCACAATCCTTTCTCAATCTAGCAGGTAAACCAGTTAAGTGCGTAGTACTGTATGGTGCATACTGTAGAATTGTTAACTTTGATTTGGAGAAAAACACTTTATGTCAACTCATCTCCGCATCTCAGACTTTCACCCGTCATAGTTTTTCCTACTTTCTCATTCCTACTCTTCCTCGTCACTCTCTTTACTCCCTTTTCAGATAGAAAACATCAAAACAAAGAACAAAGACGGATAAACATCAAAACAAAGACGGATAAACATCAAAACAAAGACGGATAAACATCAAAACAAAGACCAGTAAACATCAAAACAAAGACCAGTAAACATCAAAACAAAGACCAGTAAACATCAAAACAAAGACCAGTAAACATCAAAACAAAGACCAGTAAACATCAAAACAAAGATGGATAAACATCAAAACAAAGACGGATAAACATCAAAACAAAGACCAGTAAACATCAAAACAAAGACCAGTAAACATCAAAACAAAGACCAGTAAACATCAAAACAAAGACCAGTAAACATCAAAACAAAGACCAGTAAACATCAAAACAAAGACCAGTAAACATCAAAACAAAGACCAGTAAACATCAAAACAAAGACCAGTAAACATCAAAACAAAGGACAAAGACCAGTAAACATCAAAACAAAGACCAGTAAACATCAAAACAAAGGACAAAGACCAGTAAACATCAAAACAAAGACCAGTAAACATCAAAACAAAGACCAGTAAACATCAAAACAAAGACCAGTAAACATCAAAACAAAGGACAAAGACCAGTAAACATCAAAACAAAGACCAGTAAACATCAAAACAAAGACCAGTAAACATCAAAACAAAGGACAAAGACCAGTAAACATCAAAACAAAGACCAGTAAACATCAAAACAAAGGACAAAGACCAGTAAACATCAAAACAAAGACCAGTAAACATCAAAACAAAGACCAGTAAACATCAAAACAAAGACCAGTAAACATCAAAACAAAGACCAGTAAACATCAAAACAGAGGACAAAGACCAGTAAACATCAAAACAAAGACCAGTAAACATCAGAACATTCAACGTGAAACATAAATGTGACAATGCTAGCAGAGTACAACTAAACAGGAGAAGGTAACGTTACATAACCAACCGCCTGATTTAACCACTAGAATCACGTACGGTATTAGGTAACGGTTAAGCAGTCTGAAATAATGACGTAAAATGCAGTTGAGACTGTATGTGTCTAGTCCCAGATATTAGTCCTCCGTCCCATCATGCCTAGCGGTGAGTTCTGTGGACGTCGGTCACCAACGTGGCTGCAGCCGAAAGGGGTGTAGCATAGCCGCTCGCTAAGCTCTGTAACCCGGCAACCAGACATCGCCAGCCGAACCGCAGAGCCTTCCCGACGTTCTACCAGACAGGACCAATGGGACACAGACACAGGGTCAGGCACAAGCAATCACACGGGTCGCACACATGGGGTGTATGTCAGTGTGTGTTGCAGCAGTTAACTAGTGTCATATGTTAGAGCTTAGGGCTGTGAGAGATTTACTCAGATTTACTCACCGTCTACTGCTCTGCTCTCAGCACCCCTAACCACCCCCCCTTAACCCCAAACCACCCCCTTAACCTCTAAACACCCCCTTAACCCCTAACCACCCCCTTAACCCCAAACCACACCCCTTAGCCCCTAACCCCCCCCTTAACCCCTAACCACCCCCTTAACTCCTAACCACCCCCACCTTAACCCCTAACCACCCCCACCTTAACCCCTAACCACACCACCTTAACGCCTAACCACCCCCTTAACCTCTAACCACACCACCCTCCCCTTAACCCCTAACCACCCCCCCTAACCACCCCCTTATTTTTGTATGAACATGCGAAGGAAACCTAATTTTTGAAGTGATTTGTTTGACAATCAGATGAAAACATCATGGCACATTAAAATGTAATGTATTTGTAAAGTTTAATTACATGTCTTTACTATAAATCCCAGCCTCTGACTGGTCTCTCTGTCTCGGGCCTCCAAATCACTAAGTCTGCCCCTGACTAACACATCTGATCCTGTAAATAGTGCTGACAGAGTTGAACTAACCCATAGTTCACCATACTCACTCAGTTAGTGAATGGTTAACTTGTTCAGAATGACACAGCACAGCAACAAGAATTCAAGAGTTCAAGTATTCAGTGAATGCAGTGTTTCTAGGGTTACATAACTTGGAACAATTCTCTAAAGCAAAATGTAGAATATTACACTATTTTATAGAGGAGACTTGAATGATTATTTTTGCTTCACCTAACATTATAGCCTACCTTTCTGTACTTCTTGTGTTTCTCCTTTTTTCTCTTCTCCTTCGCCTCTTTTTTCCTCTCCTCCTCCTCTCTTCCCTCGCTGTCCTCCACCTCTATGAGAGTTTGGTATCTGTCGGGGAGGAAGACGATGTGAACTTGTTTGGACGTTTTCAGAGTGGGACCGTTCTGTTTTACCAGGCTAACGCGCTCACACTCACTCAGCGGAGTGCCTCTTGTCCCTGGTTCTGTCTCCCACTGCCTCCTCTCTCTCTTTACTCTCCCGTCCTCTCTCTCCCCCTCCACATCATCCGACTGAAACTCGACATTTTCTATTATTCTTGTCAGATCTTCTGACGCAGACTTGGATGGCTTTTTGTTTTGACGTTTCCGTCGCGGCATGTTCTTTCTGTAGTCCAGCTCACCAGGACGCGTTCCCGTCTATTGGCTGTGAAGCAGGTGGAATGTTGGAAGGGGACCTTTGGAACCATAGCGCATAGCGACAGACTACTTGGCCAGCTAACTGATAGAGATAGGACTGCTTTTAACCAGGCTGTCTATATCAGCTTCATTTAAGAAATACAAAAAAAAAACGTTAATATTGGGTTATAAGTAGGGTAGTTATGACATTAGCCTAATAACAACATAGATGACTTCCTAGATGACTTCCTGTTTATCAATAAAATTAGGTACATTTGTGATTTAGGATAAATATAATTTTAGGTGACTTGGGTGACAAGTTGTAAAAACTTCAGTATGTGTCTCGGAATCTACAGTAAATATAGCCTGCAGAAAACTGTCAAAATAAAGGAAACACCAACATAAAGAGTCTTTAATAGGGTGTTGGATCAAAACGAGCCTCCAGAAAAGCTTCAATGCGCCTCAGCATAGATTCTACATGTGTCTGGAACTCTATTGGAGGGATGTGACACCATTCTTCCACATTAAATTCCATAATTTGGTGTTTTGTTGATGGTGGTGAAAAACGCTGTTTCAGGTGCCACTCCAGAATTTCCCATAAGTGTTAATTTGGGTTGAGATCTGGTGATTGACACACACACACACACACACACACACACACACACACACACACACACACACACACACACACACACACACACACACACACACACACACACACACACACACACACACACACACACACACACACACACACACACACACACACACACACACACACACACACACACACACACACCCCTCTGAGACCCCTCTTTCAAAGTCACTGAGATCTCTTCTTCTAGCCTTGTTACCCGAAATAATGGGCAACTGGGCTTCTTTATACATGACCCTAGGCATGATGGGATGTTAATTGCTTAATTATCTCAGGAACGGCCTCCAGTTGAGCAATATATAAAGAAGTCTTCTCCGACAACTTTTGTAAATAATCCTCAATTTCCCCTAAATTCATACTTCTTATGACCTCAAAAGTCATTGTAACTACATAGTAATAGAGTGTACCGACACTAATGTAACAGTATAACTTTAGACCGTCTGCACCAGGGACCCTCTGCACACATCAACAACAGTCACCCTCGAAGCATCTTTACCCATCGCTCCACAAAAGCCGCGGCCCTTGCAGAGCAACGGGGAACCACTACTTCAAAGGTCTCAGTGCAAGTGACGTCACCGATTGAAAAGCTATTTAGCGCACACCGCTAGCTAAGCTAGCCGTTTCACATCCGTTACACTAGCATGAGCAAACCAGTCACACGCTTTGGACAATCGACGGGAAAAACTTCACATTGTACCAAATCGACTTCAGCTAAAACGGCTACCACCCCACCTTCATTGAAGGCTTCAATAGCCACTCCGGGTGATACGGCTAACTGGATAACACTGGAGATCCAAGGTCAGAGAGCTGGCAAAATCGCATCACCCTGAATTGGTGAATAACTCACTGGCGGCTGCACTGGCCCCATTTAGTCAACCTTGGAAACCATCCGGGGTTCTGTGGCATCTCACACTACCTACCACACTGGCCGAAGTTGAGGCCGGTCTCTCGGGCCACAACGACCAACTCATTGCGCTGGAAACCAGGCTTGACATGCGCCAACAAGTCTCTGCAGCTACACGTGGAAGATTTTATTTCACGTTCAAAGCGGCAGAATATCAGTGTGATTGGACTGCCAGAGGATTCTGAGACAGGATATCCAACCGAGTTCATGGCTCAGCTGTTCAAGGAAGTTTTGGGCGATGAGGCTTTTCCCAATCTCCCTGAACTCAGTAGAGCCCAACGCAGCACCGAAACCTCATCCAGATGGCCGAACCGTGTCCCATCAAAGTTTCCATCGATACAAAGAAAAGATCACAAGATAAAAGTTCTACCAGGATTTCAGTTCTAGCCTGGCGAAGAAACGGGCCGCATTCAACGTCATTTAACCGGAAGGTTGCAAGTTCAAGCCCCCGAGCTGACAAGGTACAAATCTGTTGTTCTGCCCCTGAACAGACAGTTAAACCAATGTTCCTAGGCCGTCATTGAAAATAAGAATTTGTTCTTAATTGACTTGCCTAGTTAAATAAAGGTAAAATAAAAAAATAAAAACATTAAGTCCACTCTGTACGAGAAGGGAATCTGCTTTGGGCTGATTTATCCTGGTTTACTCCGTGTCACCTATAACAGCCCGTCTACCGACAGCACATACATTGAATTGGGATGATGTCTCACCTCCCTGTATTATGTGAGTAATGTTAGTTCAGGTGACCATGTGGATACAAGGCTACATACATCTGTGGCCGTCTATCGAGCTGTTTCTTGTGAAACAATCCTATGCTCAAGCTTGCTAGCTACAGTAGGTAGCACATAACTTGTTTCTGTTGTTGAACATAAAACATACTATGCTGTCTTACTGCTCTTTAAACTTCCATTCCATCTGGTTTCTTAATAATCATAGACAAGCGCTGTTAAAAGCGCATCATTTGGATTTCTTTCATTTTACTAAGGCTTTGAACTTCCTGCTCCACGAATGGTACTCTATAGCCTACATTGCAGTTTGGCAGCCTTTAGGTCATTTTGGATACCAATGTTACTAGCTAGTTAGACACTGATCTTGTCCACCAATATTTGAGTATATACATTTTTCATTTGGGGTCTGCCTGATATATATATATATATATATATATATATATATATATATATATATATAATTAAAAAAATACATATATTTTTTTACTGTTAGTTTTTATGGACACTCTGAACTACAGTGGTTTACATTGGCCATGATTGGTGATGATGTCCACTGATGGTCCTCAGTTACATTCATTTTTATCTTGGACTCCACTAAGACATTGGAGTCTAATACATCTGTCACGCCCTGACATTAGAGAGCTTTTTATGTCTCTATTTTGGTTTGGTCAGGGTGTGATTTGGGTGGGCATTCTATGTTCTTTTTTCTATGTTTTTGTATTTCTTTGTTTTGGCCGGGTATGGTTCTCGATCAGGGACAGCTGTCTATCGTTGTCTCTGATTGGGAACCATACTTAGGTAGCTTTTTCCCACATGTGTTTGTGGGTAGTTATTTTCTGTTCAGTGTTTTCTGCACCTGTTTCGGGTTTCGTTTATTCTGTTGGTTATTTTGTTAATGTTCAGTTTAAATAAAAAGCATGAACACTTACCACGCTGTGCTTGGGTCCGATTATTTCTCATCCGACGACGACAGCCGATACAACATCACTCCTCTCTTCCAATTCTACTCTTGTTTAATTGTTGCACAAGCTGAAGGCTTTAGACCCACGGTTCGTATACTTAATTGTACATATCCAAAATGCTAGTTGTCCGTTTGTATATACTTGTATTGATTTATTTCCTCCTAATCACGTTTAACAATTTCCCAATACAGGGGCTGACCCTTTTCATAGCCTACTGGTTATTCAACTTCACCATCCCCTGAATTATCAGAGAGGCTGAAATGTCAAACTCAATTTAATCTGATTTCCACTGATAAAGCAGAATAAATCATCCCTCGAATATGAATTCAATTTTCGTGTCATTGTATTCCAACCTCTACAAATCCGATCCCCCATCAGATAATACTGTCATGTTTTGTCTTAGATTGTCTTGTCATTTTGCTTTTCCTTCTGTTCCTTTTCCCCCTGCTGGTTTTTTTAGGTTCGTTCCCCTTTTTCTCTCTCCCTTCCTCTCTCTCTTCTCTCTATCGTTCCGTTCCTGCTCCCAGCTGTTCCTATTCCCCTAATCAATCATTTAGTCTTCCCACACCTGTTCCATATCTTTTTCCCTGATTAGAGTCCCTATTTCTCCCCTTGTTTTCCGTTTCTGCCCTGTCGGATCCTTGTCTATTGTTCACCGTGCTGTGTTTGTGTATCGCCCTGTCGTGTCGTGTTTCCCTCAGATGCTGCGTGGTGAGCAGGTGTCTGAGTCTGCTACGTTCAAGTGCCTTCCCGAGGCAACCTGCAGTTCAAGATCGAGTCTCCAGTCTGTTCTCGTCATTACGAGTGGAAATTGTGTTTTTTGATTGTATTTTTACTTTACTGGATTAAAGACTCTGTTTTCGCCAAGTCGCTTTTGGGTCCTTATTCACCCGCATAACAGAAGGATCCGACCAAGAATGGACCCAGCGACTATGGATTCTCTCTACTCTACTCTCGAGTTCCAGGGAGCGATGCTCGGCAGACACGAGCAGGAATTGTCTGCTGCTCGGCATGCCGTTGAGACCCTGGCGGCTCAGGTCTCCGACCTCTCAGGACAGTATCAGAGTCTTCGTCTCGTGTCACCAGCTACTTCCGGTTCTTCCGAGCCTCCGGAACCTAGGGTTAATAACCCACCATGTTATTCTGGGCAGCCCACTGAGTGCCGCTCCTTTCTCACCCAGTGTGATATAGTGTTCTCTCTCCAACCCAACACATACTCAAGAGAGAGAGCTCGGATTGCCTACGTCATATCACTCCTTACTGGTCGGGCTCGGCAGTGGGGCACAGCTATCTGGGAGGCAAGCGCTGAGTGTACTAACAATTATCTGAACTTTAAAGAGGAGATGATAAGGGTTTTTGATCGCTCAGTTTTTGGGAAAGAAGCTTCCTGGTCCCTGTCTTCCCTATGTCAAGGTAATCGATCCATAACGGATTACTCTATAGAGTTTCGCACTCTTGCTGCCTCCAGTAACTGAACGAGCAGGCGTTGCTCGCTCGTTTTCTGGAGGGACTCCACGCTAAGGTTAAGGATGAGATTCTCTCTCGGGAGGTTCCATCCAGCGTGGATTCTTTGATTGAACTCGCTATTCGCATTGAACGACGGGTAGATCTTCGTCACCGAGCTCATAGAAGAGAGCTCGCGTTAACTGTGACTCCCCTCTCTCCGACACTACCGTCTTTCCCCACTGACTCAGGTGTTGAGCCCATGCAGCTGGGGGGTATTCACATCTCGACTAAGGAGAGGGAACGGAGAATCACCAACCGCCTCTGTCTCTATTGCGGTTCCGCTGGTCATTTTGTCATTTCATGTCCAGTTAAAGGCCAGAGCTCATCAGTAAGCGGAGGGCGACTGATAAGCGCTACTAGACGGTCCTCTCCGTCAAGTACATGTACTACCTTACCGGTCCATCTACGCTGGATCGGATCGGCAGCTTCCTGCAGTGCATTAATAGACTCTGGGGCAGAGGGCTGTTTTATGGACGAAGCCTGGGCGCGGGAACATGACATTCCTCTCAGACAGTTAGGGGAGCCCACGGTCATGTTTGCCTTGGATGGTAGTCCTCTCCCCAGTATATTATATGAAACACTACCTTTAACCCTCACTGTATCTGGTAACCATAGTGAGACCATTTCTTTTTGATTTTTTGTTCACCTTTTACACCTGTTGTTTTGGGTCATCCCTGGCTAGTGTGTCATAATCCTTCTTTTGATTGGTCTAGTAATTCTATCCTTTCCTGGAACGTTTCTTGTCATGTGAAGTGTTTAATGTCTGCTATTTCTCCTGTTTGTTCTGTCCCCTCTTCTCAGGAGGAACCTGGTGATTTGACAGGAGTGCCGGAGGAGTATCATGGTCTGCGCACGGTCTTCAGTCGGTCCAGAACCAACTCCCTTCCTCCTCACCGGTCGTATGATTGTTGTCCTGATCTCTTCAAGAAGCGTTTTGCATCCGCTCCTATCCTTGTTGCACCTGACGTCGTCACTAAACCGTTTATTGTTGAGGTTGACGCGTCGGGGGTGGGCGTGGGAGCCATTCTGTCCCAGCGCTCCGATACTGACGATGGGGTCCACCCTTGTGCGTATTTTTCTCATCGCCTGTCACCGTCAGAACGTAACTATGATGTGGCTAACCGCGAACTGCTCGCCATCCGTTTAGCCCTAGGCAAATGGCGACAGTGGTTGGAGGGGGCGACCGTTCCTTTTGTCGTTTGGACTGACCAAAAGAACCTTGAGTACATCCGTTCTGCCAAACGACTGAATGCGCGTCATGCTCGTTGGGCGTTGTTTTTCGCTCGTTTCGAATCGTTATTTCTTATTGCCCGGGTACTAAGAACACCAAGCCTCATGCTTTATCCCGTCTCTTTAGTTCTTCTGTGGCTTCTACCGATCCCGAGGGATCCTTCCTGTTGGGCGTGTTGTCGGGTTGACTGTCTGGGAATTGAGAGACAGGTTAAGCAAGCACTCACGCACACTGCGTCGCCGCGCGCTTGTCCTAGTAACCTTCTTTTCGTTCCTGTTTCTACTCGTCTGGCTGTTCTTCAGTGGGCTCACTCTGCCAAGTTAGCTGGCCATCCCGGCGTTCGGGGTACGCTTGCTTCTATTCGCCAGCGGTTTTGGTGGCCTACTCAGGAGCGTGACACGCGCCGTTTCGTGGCTGCGTGTTCAGACTGCGCGCAGAAGAAGTCTGGTAATTTTTTTTCTGCTTCTGCTCCTGGTCTTGCTGGGTCTCAGTCTGTTCCCTGCCATCGCATCTCTCCTGTTCTTGTTCCTGCCCTTGCTGTGTCTCAGTCTGTCCCTAGTTGTTACTCTCCTGGCCTGTTTGGTCCTGTTTGCTCTAAAGCTTTCAGTTCTCTACCCGTGTCTCATTTTTTTTTTTTAGAGTAGTACCCTAGTTTCCCTTTTTATCGTTTTTCGTTACGGTCCTGAGGAGAGGAGTTGGGTTCTTTCTCGGGACGTGCTGGACCGTTTGTGATCTATGATTTCCTCCGTTGCCGCCAGTGTTCCTTCCTCGAGAGCGCCAGGAGGCGCTCGGTGAGTGGGGGGGTACTGTCATGTTTTGTCTTAGATTGTCTTGTCATTTTGCTTTTCCTTCTGTTCGTTTTCCCCCTGCTGGTCTTTTTAGGTTCGTTCCCCTTTTTCTCTCTCCCTTCCTCTCTCTCTCTCTCTATCGTTCCGTCCTGCTCCCAGCTGTTCCTATTCCCCTAATCAATCATTTAGTCTTCCCACACCTGTTCCATATCTTTTCCCTGATTAGAGTCCCTATTTCTCCCCTTGTTTTCCGTTTCTGCCCTGTCGGATCCTTGTCTATTGTTCACCGTGCTGTGTTTGTGTATCGCCCTGTCGTGTCGTGTTTCCCTCAGATGCTGCGTGGTGAGCAGGTGTCTGAGTCTGCTACGTTCAAGTGCCTTCCCGAGGCAACCTGCAGTTCAAGATCGAGTCTCCAGTCTGTTCTCGTCATTACGAGTGGAAATTGTGTTTTTTGATTGTATTTTTGCTTTACTGGA
>NW_025749627.1:0-23627 GCF_021184085.1 Oncorhynchus gorbuscha | reverse complement strand
TTTGTGCTAACGTTCATCTCCTTGTCGTGCCAAACAAATGACACAAAGAGTACAAGAGGTGGAATGTTAGCACGAAACAGGTCTGTATTTCAGGCTAGCTGTGGTGTTTTAATGGGAGGTCTGGGTGCTTGTAGTATCTCTGTAGTAAGTCTGTTCTCTGGTCTCTCTCTCTACAGGTCTGATATCCAGAAAGACGCTATTTCAGGCCAAGGAAGACAGACGAGACAAATACGTGTTCGTTTTCTCGCGCTGCCATAGCAGCAACTCTCATCTCACATGGACACTGTAAAGAGCTGCAGGACTGTTTTTAAACAAAAAGAAAAGCCACTTTTGAGCATAGCTTTTCTATTGTTTCTTTTTAAAGTTAATTTAAATATTGTTATATTTTTCTTCCCAAAAGTACTGGTGGCTGCAGTCGTTTTGTCCTGTACTATATTGGGTTATTCTGTAAATAATTATTTTAATAGTTTCCTGTGAATTTATGAATGGTTTGTTTCTTTATCGTCTTGTTGACCACTTTTACTGCAACTTCTGATTCACCTGTTGATTGGTGTTATACCCTGGGATGAAAGGCTAGTTCTGGTTCACCTGTTGATTGGTGTTATACCCTGGGATGAAAGGCTAGTTCTGGTATACCCTGGGATGAAAGGCTAGTTCTGTTATACCCTGGGATGAAAGGCTAGTTCTGATTCACCTGTTGATTGGTGTTATACCCTGGGATGAAAGGCTAGTTCTGGTTCACCTGTTGATTGGTGTTATACCCTGGGATGAAAGGCTAGTTCTGGTTCACCTGTTGATTGGTGTTATACCCTGGGATGAAAGGCTAGTTCTGATATACCCTGGGTTGAAAGGCTAGTTCTGTTATACCCTGGGATGAAAGGCTAGCTCTGATATACCCTGGGTTGAAAGGCTAGCTCTGTTATACACTGGGATGAAAGGCTAGTTCTGTTATACCCTGGGATGAAAGGCTAGTTCTGGTTCACCTGTTGATTGGTGTTATACCCTGGGATGAAAGGCTAGTTCTGTTATACCCTGGGATGAAAGGCTAGTTCTGATATACCCTGGGATGAAAGGCTAGTTCTGATATACCCTGGGATGAAAGGCTAGTTCTGGTTCACCTGTTGATTGGTGTTATACCCTGGGATGAAAGGCTAGTTCTGGTTCACCTGTTGATTGGTGTTATACCCTGGGATGAAAGGCTAGTTCTGGTTCACCTGTTGATTAATGTTATACCCTGGGATGAAAGGCTAGTTCTGGTTCACCTGTTGATTAATGTTATACCCTGGAATGAAAGGCTAGTTCTGGTTCACCTGTTGATTAATGTTATACCCTGGGATGAAAGGCTAGTTCTGTTATACACTGGGATGAAAGGCTAGTTCTGTTATACCCTGGGATGAAAGGCTAGTTCTGTTATACCCTGGGATGAAAGGCTAGTTCTGGTTCACCTGTTGATTGGTGTTATACCCTGGGATGAAAGGCTAGTTCTGTTATACCCTGGGATGAAAGGCTAGTTCTGATATACCCTGGGATGAAAGGCTAGTTCTGTTATACCCTGGGATGAAAGGCTAGTTCTGTTATACCCTGGGATGAAAGGCTAGTTCTGTTATACCCTGGGATGAAAGGCTGATACCCTGGGATGAAAGGCTAGTTCTGAATCCCTGGGATACTAGCTCTGAATCAAAAAAAAGGTCCAAAGCAACGTGTTTATTTTTCGGCATTCTGGTACGACTCTTTTTACAGTGTCTTCACATAACGTCAGATTCCTCCATCTTGTTTTACTGTGGTGGTGTTGTAGTTTTGTTCTGTGTCTCGGTCTGTTGCCACTTCCTGTAGCCGTTCAGGTCTGACTGAGGGTGTATCCTAAATAGCAACCTATTCATTATGTAGGGGATTACTGTTGACCAGAGACCTATGGCCAAAACTAGTGCACTATATATAGGGAATAAGGTGCTATTTGTGTCGTGAGCCTGACTCCAGGTCAGTTCCCTGACAGGTCAGAGCCAGTTGGTCCGAGGTCCTCCCAGCTGAGTGACTCGGCGCTGTAGAATGGAGAGAGGAGAACGGTACCCACCGAGAGAAGAAGAGAGAGGGAGGCTACTTTCACCTACAGAGTTTCAAATAAAAAATAATAAAAATTTAAAAATGTTTCTTGTTAATATACATGTATTTGTATTTTTTAAAGATGGCATTAAGAAGAAAGGAAAACCTCTGAATGTACATTGTCTGTCTGTAAATATTTGCACCTGCGGTGCTCTCTGGTTCCAGTATTGTGTAGGAGAAAGCAGAGGAAGACTGTGATAACGTTGTGCATGTAGAAAGCAGCAGGGAATCAACATACAAATGACAACAACGAAATGACTTTCCACTCGTTGAATCTGGAGCCTGAATGTCTTCATCACCTGTCATCTCTCTTCATCCTAACTCGTTCAAACTTTTAATAAACATGTGTTGGCTTTTGTATCCAGAAGGAGGGTGTTGGTTTTCACTGGGATCCTGAGGGGGGTGTAGGTCAGTCAACATGTCTTCCTGAGGTGGGGGGGACACTGGGTGTCTGTCGTCTGTCTTACTGTGTTGAGGTGGGGGACACACTGGGTCTGTAGTCTGTCTTACTGTGTTGAGGTGGGGGGACACACTGGGTCTGTAGTCTGTCTTACTGTGTTGAGGTGGGGGACACTGGGTCTGTAGTCTGTCTTACTGTGTTGAGGTGGGGGACACTGGGTCTGTAGTCTGTCTTACTGTGTTGAGGTGGGGGGACACTGGGTCTGTAGTCTGTCTTACTGTGTTGAGGTGGGGGGACACTGGGTCTGTAGTCTGTGTTGAGGAGGGGGGCACTGGGTCTGTAGTCTGTCTTCTGTACTGTGTTGAGGTGGGGGGACACTGGGTCTGTAGTCTGTCTTACTGTGTTGAGGTGGGGGGGCACTGGGTCTGTAGTCTGTGTTGAGGGGGGGACACTGGGTCTGTAGTCTGTGTTGAGGAGGTGGGGGGGGACACTGGGTCTGTAGTCTGTGTTGAGGTGGGGGACACTGGGTCTGTAGTCTGTCTTACTGTGTTGAGGTGGGGGGGACACTGGGTCTGTAGTCTGTCTTACTGTGTTGAGGTGGGGGGGGGCACTGGGTCTGTAGTCTGTGTTGAGGAGGGGGGACTGGGTCTGTAGTCTGTGTTGAGGTGGGGGGGACACTGGGTCTGTAGTCTGTCTTACTGTGTTGAGGTGGGGGGACACTGGGTCTGTAGTCTGTGTTGAGGAGGGGGGGGGTCTGTACTGTGGTCTGTCTTAGTCTGTGTTGAGGTGGGGGGGACACTGGGTCTGTAGTCTGTCTTACTGTGTTGAGGTGGGGGGGACACTGGGTCTGTAGTCTGTGTTGAGGAGGGGGGGCACTGGGTCTGTAGTCTGTGTTGAGGAGGGGGGACACTGGGTCTGTAGTCTGTCTTACTGTGTGAGGTGGGGGGACACTGGGTCTGTAGTCTGTCTTACTGTGTTGAGGTGGGGGGGACACTGGGTCTGTAGTCTGTCTTACTGTGTTGAGGAGGGGGGACACTGGGTCTGTAGTCTGTTGAGGTGGGGGGGACACTGGGTCTGTCTTACTGTGTTGAGGTGGGTGGGGGACACTGGGTCTGTAGTCTGTCTTACTGTGTTGAGGAGGGGGGGACACTGGGTCTATAGTCTGTGTTGAGGTGGGGGACACTGTGTTGAGGTGGGGGGACACTGGGTCTGTAGTCTGTCTTACTGTGTTAAGGAGGGGGACACACTGGGTCTGTAGTCTGTTGAGGTGGGGGACACTGGGTCTGTCTTACTGTGTTGAGGTGGGTGGGGGACACTGGGTCTGTAGTCTGTCTTACTGTGTTGAGGAGGGGGGACACTGGGTCTATAGTCTGTGTTGAGGTGGGGGACACTGGGTCTGTAGTCTGTCTTACTGTGTTGAGGAGGGGGGACACTGGGTCTGTAGTCTGTCTTACTGTGTTGAGGAGGGGGGCACTGGGTCTGTAGTCTGTGTTGAGGAGGGGGGACACTGGGTCTGTAGTCTGTCTTACTGTGTTGAGGTGGGGGGACACTGGGTCTGTAGTCTGTCTTACTGTGTTGAGGAGGGGGGGACACTGGGTCTGTAGTCTGTGTTGAGGAGGGGGGGGGACACTGGGTCTGTAGTCTGTCTTACTGTGTTGAGGTGGGGGGACACTGGGTCTGTAGTCTGTGTTGAGGAGGGGGGCACTGGGTCTGTAGTCTGTCTTACTGTGTTGAGGTGGGGGGACACTGGGTCTGTAGTCTGTCTTACTGTGTTGAGGTGGGGGGGACACTGGGTCTGTAGTCTGTCTTACTGTGTTGAGGAGGGGGGACACACTGGGTCTGTAGTCTGTCTGTGTTGAGGAGGGGGACACTGGGTCTGTAGTCTGTCTTACTGTGTTGAGGAGGGGGGACACTGGGTCTGTAGTCTGTCTTACTGTGTTGAGGTGGGGGGACACTGGGTCTGTAGTCTGTCTTACTGTGTTGAGGTGGGGGGGACACTGGGTCTGTAGTCTGTCTTACTGTGTTAAGGAGGGGGGACACACTGGGTCTGTAGTCTGTTGAGGTGGGGGGGACACTGGGTCTGTAGTCTGTCTTACTGTGTTGAGGTGGGGGGACACTGGGTCTGTAGTCTGTCTTACTGTGTTGAGGGGGGACACTGGGTCTGTAGTCTGTGTTGAGGAGGGGGGACACTGGGTCTGTAGTCTGTCTTACTGTGTTGAGGAGGGGGGGACACTGGGTCTGTAGTCTGTTGAGGTGGGGGGGACACTGGGTCTGTCTTACTGTGTTGAGGTGGGGGGGGGACACACTGGGTCTGTAGTCTGTGTTGAGGTGGGGGGACACTGGGTCTAGTCTGTGTTGAGGAGGGGGGGCACTGGGTCTGTAGTCTGTTGAGGAGGGGGAGGCACTGGGTCTGTCGCCTGTGTTGAGGCTGGGGGGGAACACTGGGTCTGTCGTCTGTGTTGAGGTGGGGGGGGACACTGGGTCTGTCGTCTGTGTTGAGGTGGGGGGGGACACTGGGTCTGTCGCCTGTGTTGAGGTGGGGGGACACTGGGTCTGTCGTCTTAAGGAAACAGACTGACTGTACGACAGTGTCCTCTGTCCAGCTGCTCCAGACAGTCAGAGTAGCGCTGGGCTCGAGGAAGGGAGAACTGGAACAAGGAAAGGAAAGATGGATCTCTCAGAGAGAAGTCACGCTAGATTGATTTCAATTGAAGATTTTGGTTCAAGAGGCCCTGAATGTTGTGTCCGATCTGGACAATATTCTAGGGGAAACGCTGAGAGGAAATCCTAAGGCGCTCACCTCCAACCACTGCAGGAGCAGCTGCTCTCTGCTCTTCTCCCATCTCTCAGAACAAATGATTCTGAACAGCTCAGAGACAAAGTCCTCAGCCTTCACCTGTCCTGTCTGGGGGACGGAGGGGGGGCGAGAGGGACGGAGAGAAGGGCTCAGGGACGGAATGAGAGCTGCACCCGAAGAGACTCATCTTTACCAAACCAATATGGACACCTCAGGTGACCACTCAAAACAGTTTAACAGAACATCAACTCCATAATATTAGCAATAATTCTTTTAAAAAGTCCTTATGAACCAACAACCAAGGGGAAGTTTCCCAGACACATGTTAAACCTAATCCTGGATTCAACATAGAGTTTACATTTTAATCTGTGTGTCCAGGAAACTGCCCCCAGACGTCTAGTCTTATTACCCAGAGGAAATAGACCAGGTTGGTTATCTTGAGAGTGCAGTCCTTGGAGTCCTCTAGTCTTATGGAGTCCAGGATGAGTCCGGTCAGAAAGACATGGCACTGCCTCCCAAACACCATGTCCTCCCAGGACACATTGAAGCAGGCAAAAGCCACATCTGGACCTGGAGACAAGACTGTCTGGATGCAAATCACCTTGTTGACCACGACTCAGCAGGGAATATATATATATATATATATAGACAAACAGAACCTCTACAGTCTAAACTACTGTTGGATACGTGCCAAATGACTCCCTCTTCCTTTCGTTATAGTGCTTTGCTTTTAACCAGTAGTGCACTATTTAGGGAGTAGTCTTCCATTAGGGACACAGCCTGTTTCTCATTACACAGAGGAAACCAACAGCAGACAACAGTCCTGTTCTAATGAACTAGAGGAGTACAGCTCCATGATAGTTGTTCTCTCCTACCAAGACTAGTAAACACAGGAAACCAACAGTCCTGTTGTAATGAACTAGAAGGGTACAGCTCCATGATAGTTGTTCTCTCCTGCTGTGGTCAGTAAACAGAGGAAACCAACAGCAGACAACAGTCCAGGACTAGTAAACACCTTCCATACCACACTACATACTACACCACACGCTACATACCACGACGAAGACTAGTAAACACCTTCCATACCACGACCAAGACTAGTAAACACCTTCCATACCACGACCAAGACTAGTAAACACCTTCCATACCAAGACTAGTAAACACCTTCCATACCACGACCAAGACTAGTAAACACCTTCCATACCAAGACTAGTAAACACATTCCATACCAAGACTAGTAAACACCTTCCATACCACGACCAAGACTAGTAAACACCTTCCATAACACGACCAAGACTAGTAAACACCTTTCATACCACGCTACATACCACGACCAAGACTAGTAAACACATTCCATACCAATACTAGTAAACACCTTCCATAGCACGCTACATACCAAGACTAGTAAACACCTTCCATACCACACTACATACCAAGACTAGTAAACACATTCCATACCACACTACATACCAAGACTAGTAAACACATTCCATACCACACTACATACCAAGACTAGTAAACACCTTCCATACCACGCTACATACCACGAAGACTAGTAAACACCTTCCATACCACGACCAAGACTAGTAAACACCTTCCATACCACGACTAGTAAACACATTCCATACCACGCTACATACCAAGACTAGTAAACACATTCCAGACCACGACTAGTAAACACATTCCATACCACGACCACGACTAGTAAACACCTTCCATACCACGCTACATACCACGACCAAGACTAGTAAACACCTTCCATACCACGACCACGACTAGTAAACACATTCCATACCACGACCACGACTAGTAAACACCTTCCATACCACGACCAAGACTAGTAAACACCTTCCATACGACACTACATACCGCGACTAAGACTAGTAAACACCTTCCATACCACGACTAGTAAACACCTTCCATACCACGACTAGTAAACACCTTCCATACCACGCTACATACCACGACCAAGACTAGTAAACACCTTCCATACCACGACCAAGACTAGTAAACACCTTCCATACCACGACCAAGACTAGTAAACACCTTCCATACCACGACCAAGACTAGTAAACACATTCCATACCACGCTACATACCAAGACTAGTAAACATCTTCCATACCACGACCAAGACTAGTAAACACCTTCCATACCACGACCAAGACTAGTAAACACCTTCCATACCACGCTACATACCACGACCAAGACTAGTAAACACCTTCCATACCACGACCAAGACTAGTAAACACCTTCCATACCACGACCAAGACTAGTAAACACCTTCCATACCACGCACCAAGACTAGTAAACACATTCCATACCACGACCAAGACTAGTAAACACATTCCATACCACGCTACATACCAAGACTAGTAAACACCTTCCATACCACGACCAAGACTAGTAAACACCTTCCATACCACGACCAAGACTAGTAAACACCTTCCATACCACGCTACATACCACGACCAAGACTAGTAAACACCTTCCATACCACGACTAAGACTAGTAAACACCTTCCATACCCACTCATAACCAAGACTAGTAAACACCTTCCATACCACGACCAAGACTAGTAAACACCTTCCATACCACGACCACGACTAGTAAACACCTTCCATACCACGACCACGACTAGTAAACACCTTCCATACCACGACCAAGACTAGTAAACACCTTCCATACCACGACCAAGACTAGTAAACACCTTCCATACCACACCAAGACTAGTAAACACCTTCCATACCACGACCAAGATTAGTAAACACATTCCATACCACACTACATACCAAGACTAGTAAACACCTTCCATACCACACTACATACCAAGACTAGTAAACACCTTCCATACCACACTACATACCAAGACTAGTAAACACCTTCCATACCACGCTACATACCACGACCAAGACTAGTAAACACCTTCCATACCACGACCAAGACTAGTAAACACCTTCCATACCACGACTAGTAAACACATTCCATACCACGCTACATACCAAGACTAGTAAACACATTCCATACCACGACCACGACTAGTAAACACATTCCATACCACGACCAAGACTAGTAAACACCTTCCATACCACGCTACATACCACGACCAAGACTAGTAAACACCTTCCATACCACGACCACGACTAGTAAACACATTCCATACCACGACCACGACTAGTAAACACCTTCCATACCACGCTACATACCACGACCAAGACTAGTAAACACCTTCCATACCACGACCAAGACTAGTAAACACCTTCCATACCACGACCAAGACTAGTAAACACATTCCATACCACGACTAGTAAACACCTTCCATACCACGCTACATACCACGACAAAGACTAGTAAACACCTTCCATACCACAACCAAGACTAGTAAACACCTTCCATACCACGACCAAGACTAGTAAACACATTCCATACCACGCTACATACCAAGACTAGTAAACACCTTCCATACCACGACTAGTAAACACCTTCCATACCACGACTAGTAAACACCTTCCATACCACGCTACATACCACGACCAAGACTAGTAAACACCTTCCATACCACGACCAAGACTAGTAAACACCTTCCATACCACGACCAAGACTAGTAAACACCTTCCATACCACGCTACATACCAAGACTAAGACTAGTAAACACCTTCCATACCACGGCCAAGACTAGTAAACACCTTCCATACCACGACCAAGACTAGTAAACACCTTCCATACCACGACCAAGACTAGTAAACACCTTCCATACCAAGACTAGTAAACACCTTCCATACCACGACCAAGACTAGTAAACACCTTCCATACCACAACCAAGACTAGTAAACACCTTCCATACCACGACCAAGACTAGTAAACACCTTCCATACCACGACTAGTAAACACCTTCCATACCACGACCAAGACTAGTAAACACCTTCCATACCACGACTACATACCACGACCAAGACTAGTAAACACCTTCCATACCACGACCAAGACTAGTAAACACCTTCCATACCACGACCAAGACTAGTAAACACCTTCCATACCACGACCAAGACTAGTAAACACCTTCCATACCACGACCAAGACTAGTAAACACCTTCCATACCACGACCAAGACTAGTAAACACCTTCCATACCACGACCAAGACTAGTAAACACCTTCCATACCACGACCAAGACTAGTAAACACCTTCCATACCACGACCAAGACTAGTAAACACCTTCCATACCACGACCAAGACTAGTAAACACCTTCCATACCACGACCAAGATTAGTAAACACATTCCATACCACACTACATACCAAGACTAGTAAACACCTTCCATACCACACTACATACCAAGACTAGTAAACACCTTCCATACCACACTACATACCAAGACTAGTAAACACCTTCCATACCACGCTACATACCACGAGACTAGTAAACACCTTCCATACCACGACCAAGACTAGTAAACACCTTCCATACCACGACTAGTAAACACATTCCATACCACGCTACATACCAAGACTAGTAAACACATTCCATACCACGACCACGACTAGTAAACACATTCCATACCACGACTAGTAAACACCTTCCATACCACGCTACATACCACGACCAAGACTAGTAAACACCTTCCATACCACGACCACGACTAGTAAACACATTCCATACCACGACCACGACTAGTAAACACCTTCCATACCACGCTACATACCACGACCAAGACTAGTAAACACCTTCCATACCACGACCAAGACTAGTAAACACCTTCCATACCACCACCAAGACTAGTAAACACATTCCATACTACGACTAGTAAACACCTTCCATACCACGCTACATACCACGACAAAGACTAGTAAACACCTTCCATACCACAACCAAGACTAGTAAACACCTTCCATACCACGACCAAGACTAGTAAACACATTCCATACCACGCTACATACCAAGACTAGTAAACACCTTCCATACCACGACTAGTAAACACCTTCCATACCACGACTAGTAAACACCTTCCATACCACGCTACATACCACGACCAAGACTAGTAAACACCTTCCATACCACGACCAAGACTAGTAAACACCTTCCATACCACGACCAAGACTAGTAAACACCTTCCATACCACGCTACATACCACGACCAAGACTAGTAAACACCTTCCATACCACGGCCAAGACTAGTAAACACCTTCCATACCACGACCAAGACTAGTAAACACCTTCCATACCACGACCAAGACTAGTAAACACCTTCCATACCAAGACTAGTAAACACCTTCCATACCACGACCAAGACTAGTAAACACCTTCCATACCACGACCAAGACTAGTAAACACCTTCTATACCACGACCAAGACTAGTAAACACCTTCCATACCACGACCAAGACTAGTAAACACCTTCCATACCACGACCAAGACTAGTAAACACCTTCCATACCACGCTACATACCACGACCAAGACTAGTAAACACCTTCCATACCACGACCAAGACTAGTAAATACCTTCCATACCACGACCAAGACTAGTAAACACCTTCCATACCACGACCAAGACTAGTAAACACCTTCCATACCACGACCAAGACTAGTAAACACCTTCCATACCACGACCAAGACTAGTAAACACCTTCCATACCACGCTACATACCACGACCAAGACTAGTAAACCCCCTCCATACCACGACCAAGACTAGTAAACACCTTCCATACCACGACCACGACTAGTAAACACCTTCCATACCACGACCAAGACTAGTAAACACCTTCCATACCACGCTACATAAACGACCAAGACTAGTAAACACCACAATACACGCTACATACCACAACACACGCTACATACCACGACCAAGACTAGTAAACACCTTCCATACCAAGACTAGTAAACACCTTCCATACCATGCTACATACCACAATACACGCTACATACCACGCTACATACCACACCACACGCTACATACCACGACCAAGACTAGTAAACACATTCCATACCACGCTACATACCAAGACCATGACTAGTAAACACAATCCATACCATGCTACATACCACGACCAAGACTAGTAAACACTCTACATACTACACCACACGCTACATACCACGCTACATACCACGACCAAGACTAGTAAACACATTCCATACCAAGACTAGTAAACACATTCCATACCAAGACTAGTAAACACCTTCCATACCACGACCAAGACTAGTAAACACCTTCCATACCACGACCAAGACTAGTAAACACCTTCCATACCACGCTACATACCACGACCAAGACTAGTAAACACCTTCCATACCACGGCCAAGACTAGTAAACACCTTCCATACCACGACCAAGACTAGTAAACACCTTCCATACCACGACCAAGACTAGTAAACACCTTCCATACCAAGACTAGTAAACACCTTCCATACCACGACCAAGACTAGTAAACACCTTCCATACCACGACCAAGACTAGTAAACACCTTCCATACCACGACCAAGACTAGTAAACACCTTCCATACCACGACTAGTAAACACCTTCCATACCACGACCAAGACTAGTAAACACCTTTCATAACACGCTACATACCGCGACCAAGACTAGTAAACACCTTCCATACCACGACTAGTAAACACCCGTCCATACCACGCTACATACCACGACCAAGACTAGTAAACACCTTCCATACCACGCTACATACCACGACCAAGACTAGTAAACACCTTCCATACCACGACTAGTAAACACATTCCATACCACGCTACATACCACGACCAAGACGAGTAAACACCTTCCATACCACGCTACATACCACGACCAAGACTAGTAAACACCTTCCATACCACGCTACATGCCACGACTAGTAAACACCTTCCATACCACGACCAAGACTAGTAAACATCTTCCATACCACGACTAGTAAACATCTTCCATACCACGACCAAGACTAGTAAACACCTTCCATACCACGACCAAGACTAGTAAACACCTTCCATACCACGACTAGTAAACACCTTCCATACCACGACCAAGACTAGTAAACACCTTCCATACCACGACCAAGACTAGTAAACACCTTCCATACCACGACCAAGACTAGTAAACACCTTCCATACCACGGCCAAGACTAGTAAACACATCCCATACCACACTACATACCAAGACTAGTAAACACCTTCCATACCACGCTACATACTACACCACACGCTACATACCACGACCAAGACTAGTAAACACCTTCCATACCAAGACTAGTAAACACATTCCATACCACGATTAGTAAACACCTTCCATACCAAGACGAGTAAACACCTTCCATACCAAGACTAGTAAACACCTTCCATACCACGACCAAGACTAGTAAACACCTTCCATACCAAGACGAGTAAACACCTTCCATACCAAGACTAGTAAACACCTTCCATACCACGACCAAGACTAGTAAACACCTTCCATACCACGACCAAGACTAGTAAACACCTTCCATACCACGCTACATACAACGACCAAGACTAGTAAACACCACAATACACGCTACATACCACGCTACATACCACAACACACGCTACATACCACGACCAAGACTAGTAAACACCTTCCATACCATGCTACATACCACAATACACGCTACATACCACGCTACATACCACACCACACGCTACATACCACGACCAAGACTAGTAAACACATTCCATACCACGCTACATACTACACCACACGCTACATACCACGCTACATACCACGACCAAGACTAGTAAACACATTCCATACCACACGCTACATACTACACCACACGCTACATACCAAGACCATGACTAGTAAACACAATCCATACCATGCTACATACCACGACCAAGACTAGTAAACACTCTACATACTACACCACACGCTACATACCACACTACATACCACGACCAAGACTAGTAAACACATTCCATACCACACGCTACATACCAAGACCATGACTAGTAAACACAATCCATACCATGCTACATACCACGACCAAGACTAGTAAACACGCTACATACCACACCAAACGCTACATACCAAAACTAGTAAACACAATCCATACCATGCTACATACCACAACCTTTGTCTACTATTACCATAGACTACCATGAGACTGTTACTATAGACTAGAATATCTACTACCATGAGACTGTTACTATAGACTACCATGAGACTGTTACTATAGACTACCATGAGACTGTTACTATAGACTAGAATATCTACTACCATGAGACTGTTACTATAGACTAGAATATCTACTACCATGAGACTGTTACTATAGACTACCATGAGACTGTTACTATAGACTACCATGAGACTGTTACTATAGACTAGAATATCTACTACCATGAGACTGTTACGGTAGACTACCACTATAGACTTCTATATCTACTACCATGAGACTGATTTCAGAAAGTTGTCTCCATCTCCCCCTTGTGGACAGGGAGGCGTACTGCATGCAGTGGTCTCACAGCGTTTACTGAGCACAGAAACATAGATATCAACCATCTCACAGTAACATAGATATCAAACCATCTCACAGTAACATAGATATCAAACCATCTCACAGTAACATAGATATCAAACCATCTCACAGTAACATAGATATCAAACCATCTCACAGTAACATAGATATCAAACCATCTCACAGTAACATAGATATCAAACCAACATAGATATCAAACCATCTCACAGTAACATAGATATCAAACCATCTCACAGTAACATAGATATCAAACCATCTCACAGTAACATAGATATCAAACCATCTCACAGTAACATAGATATCAAACCATCTCACAGTAACATAGATATCAAACCATCTCACAGTAACATAGATATCAAACCATCTCACAGTAACATAGATATCAAACCATCTCACAGTAACATAGATATCAAACCATCTCACAGTAACATAGATATCAAACCATCTCACAGTAACATAGATATCAAACCAACATAGATATCAAACCATCTCACAGTAACATAGATATCAAACCATCTCACAGTAACATAGATATCAAACCAACATAGATATCAAACCATCTCACAGTAACATAGATATCAAACCAACATAGATATCAAACCATCTCACAGTAACATAGATATCAAACCAACATAGATATCAAACCATCTCACAGTAACAGGTGAAGGACTTACTCTTCATATCTCCTCTCACATTTAGGTCTTTGTCGGCTCCGTAACCTGAGGGGGAAAAGTATCTTTTTAAAATTTACCTTTGGAAAATACGTGGAAACTGACTACACAGAGTGTAGGCTAACTACTATACAGAGTGTAGGCTAAATACATGGCCACTGACTATACAGAGTGTAGGCTAAATACATGGCCACTGACTATACAGAGTGTAGGCTAAATACTATACAGAGTGTAGGCTAAATACTATACAGAGTGTAGGCTAAATACTATACAGAGTGTAGGCTAAATACTATACAGAGTGTAGGCTAAATACTATACAGAGTGTAGGCTAAATACTATACAGAGTGTAGGCTAACTACTATACAGAGTGTAGGCTAAATACTATACAGAGTGTAGGCTAAATACTATACAGAGTGTAGGCTAAATACTATACAGAGTGTAGGCTAAATACTATACAGAGTGTAGGCTAAATACTATACAGAGTGTAGGCTAACTACTATACAGAGTGTAGGCTAACTACTATACAGAGTGTAGGCTAAATACTATACAGAGTGTAGGCTAAATACTATACAGAGTGTAGGCTAAATACTATACAGAGTGTAGGCTAACTACTATACAGAGTGTAGGCTAACTACTACACAGAGTGTAGGCTAAATACTACACAGAGTGTAGGCTAAATACTACACAGAGTGTAGGCTAACTACTATACAGAGTGTAGGCTAACTACTATACAGAGTGTAGGCTAAATACATGTCCACTGACTACAGAGTGTAGGCTAAATACTATACAGAGTGTAGGCTAAATACTATACAGAGTGTAGGCTAAATACTATACAGAGTGTAGGCTAACTACTATACAGAGTGTAGGCTAAATACTATGCAGAGTGTAGGCTAAATACTATGCAGAGTGTAGGCTAAATACATGGCCACTGACTATACAGAGTGTAGGCTAAATACTATACAGAGTGTAGGCTAAATATATGGCCACTGACTACACAGAGTGTAGGCTAAATACTACACAGAGTGTAGGCTAACTACTATACAGAGTGTAGGCTAAATACTATACAGAGTGTAGGCTAAATACTATACGGAGTGTAGGCTAAATACATGGCCACTGACTATACAGAGTGTAGGCTAAATACTATACAGAGTGTAGGCTAAATACTATACAGAGTGTAGGCTAAATACATGGCCACTGACTATACAGAGTGTAGGCTAAATACTATACAGAGTGTAGGCTAAATACTATACAGAGTGTAGGCTAAATACTATACGGAGTGTAGGCTAAATACTATACAGAGTGTAGGCTAAATACTACACAGAGTGTAAGCTAAATACTATACAGAGTGTAGGCTAAATACATGGCCACTGACTATAAAGAGTGTAGGCTAAATACTATACAGAGTGTAAGCTAAATACTATACAGAGTGTAGGCTAAATACATGGCCACTGACTATACAGAGTGTAGGCTAAATACATGGCCACTGACTATACAGGGTGTAGGCTAAATACTATACAGAGTGTAGGCTAAATACATGTCCATTGACTATACAGAGTGTAGGCTAAATACTATACAGAGTGTAGGCTAAATACATGTCCACTGACTACACAGAGTGTAGGCTAAATACTATACAGAGTGTAGGCTAAATACTATACAGAGTGTAGGCTAAATACTATACAGAGTGTAGGCTAAATACTATACAGAGTGTAGGCTAAATACATGTCCACTGACTATACAGAGTGTAGGCTAAATACTATACAGAGTGTAGGCTAAATACATGTCCACTGACTACACAGAGTGTAGGCTAAATACTATACAGAGTGTAGGCTAAATACTACACAGTGTAGGCTAAATACTATACAGAGTGTAGGCTAAATACATGTCCACTGACTACACAGAGTGTAGGCTAAATACTATACAGAGTGTAGGCTAAATACTACAGAGTGTAGGCTAAATACTACAGAGTGTAGGCTAAACACTATACAGAGTGTAGGCTAAATACTATACAGAGTGTAGGCTAAATACTATACAGAGTGTAGGCTAAATACTATACAGAGTGTAGGCTAAATACTACACAGAGTGTAGGCTAAATACTATACAGAGTGTAGGCTAAATACTACACAGAGTGTAGGCTAAATACTACAGAGTGTAGGCTAAATACTACACAGAGTGTAGGCTAAATACTACACAGAGTGTAGGCTAAATACTATACAGAGTGTAGGCTAAATACTATACAGAGTGTAGGCTAAATACTATACAGAGTGTAGGCTAAATACTATACAGAGTGTAGGCTAAATACATGTCCATTGACTATACAGAGTGTAGGCTAAATACTATACAGAGTGTAGGCTAAATACTATACAGAGTGTAGGCTAAATACTATACAGAGTGTAGGCTAAATACTATACAGAGTGTAGGCTAAATACTATACAGAGTGTAGGCTAAATACTATACAGAGTGTAGGCTAAATACTATACAGAGTGTAGGCTAAATACTATACAGAGTGTAGGCTAAATACTATACAGAGTGTAGGCTAAATACTATACAGAGTGTAGGCTAAATACTATACAGAGTGTAGGCTAAATACTACATTACATTACATTTACATTTAAGTCATTTAGCAGACGCTCTTATCCAGAGCGACTTACAAATTGGTGCATTCACCTTATGACATCCAGTGGGACAGTCACTTAACAATAGTGCATCTAAAACTTAGGGGGGGTGGGGTGAGAGGGATTACTTAACCTATCCTAGGTATTCCTTAAAGAGGTGGGGTTTCAGGTGTCTCCGGAAGGTGGTGATTGACTCCGCTTGTCCTGGCGTCGTGAGGGAGTTTGTCCACCATTGGGGGGCCAGGGCAGCGAACAGTTTTGACTGGGCTGAGCGGGAGCTGTACTTCCTCAGTGGTAGGGAGGCGAGCAGGCCAGAGGTGGATGAACGCAGTGCCCTTGTTTGGGTGTAGGGCCTGATCAGAGCCTGGAGGTACTGAGGTGCCGTTCCCCTCACAGCTCCGTAGGCAAGCACCATGGTCTTGTAGCGGATGCGAGCTTCAACTGGAAGCCAGTGGAGAGAACGGAGGAGCGGGGTGACGTGAGAGAACTTGGGAAGGTTGAACACCAGACGGGCTGCGGCGTTCTGGATGAGTTGAAGGGGTTTAATGGCACAGGCAGGGGAGCCCAGCCAACAGCGAGTTGCAGTAATCCAGACGGGAGATGACAAGTGCCTGGATTAGGACCTGCGCCGCTTCCTGTGTGAGGCAGGGTCGTACTCTGCGGATGTTGTAGAGCATGAACCTACAGGAACGGGCCACCGCCTTGATGTTAGTTGAGAACGACAGGGTGTTGTCCAGGATCACACCAAGGTTCTTGGCGCTCTGGGAGGAGGACACAGTGGAGTTGTCAACCGTGATGGCGAGATCATGGAACGGGCAGTCCTTCCCGGGAGGAAGAGCAGCTCCGTCTTGCCGAGGTTCAGCTTGAGGTGGTGATCCGTCATCCACACTGATATGTCTGCCAGACATGCAGAGATGCGATTCGCCACCTGGTCATCAGAAGGGGGAAAGGAGAAGATTAATTGTGTGTCGTCTGCATAGCAATGATAAGAGAGACCATGTGAGGTTATGACAGAGCCAAGTGACTTGGTGTATAGCGAGAATAGGAGAGGGCCAAGAACAGAGCCCTGGGGACACCAGTGGTGAGAGCGCGTGGTGAGGAGACAGATTCTCGCCACGCCACCTGGTAGGAGCGACCTGTCAGGTAGGACGCAACCCAGCGTGGGCCGCGCCGGGAGATGCCCAACTCGGAGAGGGTGGAGAGGAGGATCTGATGGTTCACAGTATCGAAGGCAGCCGATAGATCTAGAAGGATGAGAGCAGAGGAGAGAGAGTTAGCTTTAGCAGTGCGGAGCGCTCCGTGATACAGAGGAGAGAGCAGTCTCAGTTGAATGACTAGTCTTGAAACCTGACTGATTTGGATCAAGAAGGTCATTCAGAGAGAGATAGCGGGAGAGCTGGCCAAGGACGGCACGTTCAAGAGTTTTGGAGAGAAAAGAAAGAAGGGATACTGGTCTGTAATTGTTGACATCGGAGGGATCGAGTGTAGGTTTTTTCAGAAGGGGTGCAACTCTCGCTCTCTTGAAGACGGAAGGGACGTAGCCAACGGTCAGGGATGAGTTGATGAGCGAGGTGAGGTAAGGGAGAAGGTCTCCGGAAATGGTCTGGAGAAGAGAGGAGGGGATAGGGTCAAGCGGGCAGGTTGTTGGGCGGCCGGCCGTCACAAGACGCGAGATTTCATCTGGAGAGAGAGGGAGAAAGAGGTCAGAGCATAGGGTAGGGCAGTGTGAGCAGAACCAGCGGTGTCGTTTGACTTAGCAAACGAGGATCGGATGTCGTCGACCTTCTTTTCAAAATGGTTGACGAAGTCATCTGCAGAGAGGGAGGAGGGGGGGGGGGGCGGAGGATTCAGGAGGGAGGAGAAGGTGGCAAAGAGCTTCCTAGGGTTAGAGGCAGAAGCTTGGAATTTAGCGTGGTAGAAAGTGGCTTTAGCAGCAGAGACAGAGGAGGAAAATGTAGAGAGGAGGGAGTGAAAGGATGCCAGGTCCGCAGGGAGGCGAGTTTTCCTCCATTTCCGCCGGCTGCCCGGAGCCCTGTTCTGTGAGCTCGCAATGAGTCATCGAGCCACGGAGCGGGAGGGGAGGACCGAGCCGGCCTGGAGGATAGGGGACATAGAGAGTCAAGGGATGCAGAGAGGGAGGAGAGGAGGGTTGAGGAGGCAGAATCAGGAGATAGGTGGGAGAAGGTTTGAGCGGAGGGAAGAGATGATAGGATGGAAGAGGAGAGAGTAGCGGGGAGAGAGAGCGAAGGTTGGGACGGCGCGATACCATCCGAGTAGGGGCAGTGTGGGAGGTGTTGGATGAGAGCGAGAGGGAAAAGGATACAAGGCAGTGGTCGGAGACTTGGAGGGGAGTTGCAATGAGGTTAGTGGAAGAACAGCATCTAGTAAAGATGAGGTCGAGCGTATTGCCTGCCTTGTGAGTAGGGGGAAGGTGAGAGGGTGAGGTCAAAAGAGGAGAGGAGGGAAAGAAGGAGGCAGAGAGGAAAGAGTCAAAGGTAGACGTGGGGAGGTTAAAGTCGCCCAGAACTGTGAGAGGTGAGCCGTCCTCAGGAAAGGAGCTTATCAAGGCATCAAGCTCATTGATGAACTCTCCGAGGGAACCTGGAGGGCGATAAATGATAAGGATGTTAAGCTTGAAAGGGCTAGTGACTGTGACAGCATGGAATTCAAAGGAGGCGATAGACAGATGGGTAAGGGGAGAAAGAGAGAATGACCACTTGGGAGAGATGAGGATCCCGGTGCCACCACCCCGCTGACCAGACGCTCTCGGGGTGTGCGAGAACACGTGGGCGGACGAAGAGAGAGCAGTAGGAGTAGCAGTGTTGTCTGTGGTGATCCATGTTTCCGTCAGGGCCAAGAAGTCGAGGGACTGGAGGGAGGCATGGGCTGAGATGAACTCTGCCTTGTTGACCGCAGATTGGCAGTTCCAGAGGCTACCGGAGACCTGGAACTCCACGTGGGTCGTGCGCGCTGGGACCACCAGAGTAGGGTGGCTGCGGCCACGCGGTGAGGAGCGTTTGTATGGTCTGTGCAGAGAGGAGAGAACAGGGATAAACCGACACATAGTTGACAGGCTACAGAAGAGGCTACGCTAATGCAAAGGAGATTGAATGACAAGTGGACTACACGTCTCGAATGTTCAGAAAGTTAAGCTACGTAGCAAGAATCTTATTGACCAAAATGATTAAAATGATACAGTACTGCTGAAGTAGGCCAGCTGGCAGTGGGTGCGTTGTTGACACTACACTAATCAAGTCGCTCCGCTGAGTGTAATAGTTTCTGCAGTGTTGCTATTCGGGGCTAGCAGGCTAGCTAGCAGTGTTGTTTACGTTACGCTATGCTAAAAGAACGACAATAGATGGCTAGCGAACCTAGAAAATCGCTCTAGACTACACAATTATCTTTGATACAAAGACGGCTATGTAGCTAGCTAAGTAGCTAGCTACGATCAAACAAATCAAACCGTTGTACTGTAATGAAAATGAAGTGAAAATGTGATACAACCTGTGAATGCGACCGGGTAGTTGAGTTCTATACAGAAGACGTTGGCTAGCGTTGGCTAGCTGTTGGCTAGCTAGCAGAGTCACCTACGTTAAGGACGACAAATAGCTGGCTAGCTAACCTCGGTAAATTAAGATAATCACTCTAAGACTACACACTCTAAACCTAAACAACACAATTATCTTGGATACGATGATACTATACAGAGTGTAGGCTAAATACATATCCACTGACTACACAGAGTGTAGGCTAAATACTACACAGAGTGTAGGCTAAATACTATACAGAGTGTAGGCTAAATACATGTCCACTGACTAGAAGAGCTGACCTGGGTGTGGAGGACTGGCTGTGTAGATGAAGAGCTGATCTGTGTGTGGAGGGCTGGCTGTGTAGATGAAGAGCTGACCTGTGTGTGGAGGACTGGCTGTGTAGATTAGGCTCTGGGTGAAGTATCCTCCAGGCTCCCCTCTGCCCAGGACCGGAGGGTGGTCAACCCTGAGAACACAGCCCCGCACAGGGAACAAGCAGCCCACCAGGGCAGGTCTGCTCCAATGGAAGTCTTCTATTCAGAGAGACAGACACAGAGAGAATCAAGCCTCTAAGAGATATCCTCTCCCCTGGTATGAGACATACTGAACACAACCCTCAGGCCAGGCCTGCTCCAATGGCAGTCTTCTACTCAGAGAGAGAGAGACAGAGTGAGGGAGAGAGAAAGAAAGAGATAGAGAGAGAGAGAGAGAGAAAGAAAGAGAGAGAGAGAGAGAGAAAGAAAGAGAGAGAGAGAGAAAGAAAGAGATAGAAAGAGAGAGAGAGAAAGAAAGACAGAGAGAAAAATCAAGCCTCTAAGAGATATCCTCTCCCCTGGTATGAAACATACTGAACACAGCCCTCAGGCCAGGCCTGCTCCAAGGCATGCCATCTACACCTGAGACACAGACCCAAGAGACCCGGTGAGATCAGAAGTATCTTTCAGGGTAAAGGAAACAGTCTCAACAGTATTCTGACCCAATCTCACTCTGACAGACATTCTCTACATGTATGTTATAGACAGTACAGTGTGAAAACTGCTTCTCCAATATAAATCCCCCATCACACCTGTTGTCATGGTGACGTTGGCTAGCTGAGCTCAAGTCATGGGGTCTAATGGTCGTCTGGTAACGAACTGAGCATGTGCCCGGATGTCAAATTAAAAAGGCACCTCTTTGAGAATGGAGTTATTTGTCTTCTTCTATAAACCTCAAACCCCGGTTTGGTCTTCTATAAACCCCCAGTCTGGTCTGTTTGTTCTTCTATAAACCCCGGTCTGGTCTGTTTGGTGTTCTATAAACCCTCGGTCTGGTCTGTTTGGTCTTCTATAAACCCAAACCCCGGTCTGGTCTGTTTGGTCTTCTATAAACCCTGGTCTGGTCTGTTTGGATTTCTATAAACCCAAACCCCGGTCTGGTCTGTTTGGTCTTCTATAAACCCCGGTCTGGTCTGTTTTGTCTTCTATAAACCCCGGTCTGGTCTGTTTGGTCTTCTATAAACCCCGGTCTGGTCTGTTTGGTCTTCTATAAACCCCGGTCTGGTCTGTTTGGTCTTCTATAAACCCAAACCCCAGTCTGGTCTGTTTGGTCTTCTATAAACCCAAACCCCAGTCTGGTCTGTTTGGTCTTCTATAAACCCCGGTCTGGTCTGTTTGGTCTTCTATAAACCCTCGGTCTGGTCTGTTTGGTCTTCTATAAACCCCGGTCTGGTCTGTTTGGTCTTCTATAAACCCAAACCCCGGTCTGGTCTGTTTGGTCTTCTATAAACCCAAACCCCGGTCTGGTCTGTTTGGTCTTCTATAAACCCAAACCCCAGTCTGGTCTGTTTGGTCTTCTATAAACCCCGGTCTGGTCTGTTTGGTCTTCTATAAACCCCGGTCTGGTCTGTTTGGTCTTCTATAAACCCCGGTCTGGCCTGTTTGGTCTTCTATAAACCCCGGTCTGGTCTGTTTGGTCTTCTATAAACCCCGGTTTGGTCTGTTTGGTCTTCTATAAACCCCCAGCCTGGTCTGTTTGGTCTTCTATAAACCCGGTCTGGTCTGTTTGGTCTTTCTATAAACCCAAACCCCAGTCTGGTCTGTTTGGTCTTCTATAAACCCCGGTCTGGTCTGTTTGGTCTTCTATAAACCCTCGGTCTGGTCTGTTTGGTCTTCTATAAACCCCGGTCTGGTCTGTTTGGTCTTCTATAAACCCCGGTCTGGTCTGTTTGGTCTTCTATAAACCCCCAGCCTGGTCTGTTTGGTTTTCTATAAACCCCCAGCCTGGTCTGTTTGGTCTTCTATAAACCCCCAGCCTGGTCTGTTTGGTCTTCTATAAACCCCCAGCCTGGTCTGTTTGGTCTTCTATAAACCCCCAGCCTGGTCTGTTTGGTCTTCTATAAACCCCCGGCCTGGTCTGTTTGGTCTTCTATAAACCCCTGGCCTGGTCTGTTTGGTCTTCTATAAACCCCGGTCTGGTCTGTTTTGTCTTCTATAAACCCCGGTCTGGTCTGTTTGGTCTTCTATAAACCCTGGTCTGGTCTGTTTGGTCTTCTATAAACCCTCGGTCTGGTCTGTTTGGTCTTCTATAAACCCAAACCCCAGTCTGGTCTGTTTGGTCTTCTATAAACCCCGGTCTGGTCTGTTTGGTCTTCTATAAACCCTCGGTCTGGTCTGTTTGGTCTTCTATAAACCCCGGTCTGGTCTGTTTGGTCTTCTATAAACCCGGTTTGGTCCCCCTGGTCTGTTTGGTCTTCTATAAACCCCCAGCCTGGTCTGTTTGGTCTTCTATAAACCCCGGTCTGGTCTGTTTGGTCTTCTATAAACCCAAACCCGGTCTGGTCTGTTTGGTCTTCTATAAACCCAAACCCCCGGTCTGGTCTGTTTGGTCTTCTATAAACCCAAACCCCGGTCTGGTCTGTTTGGTCTTCTATAAACCCAAACCCCAGTCTGGTCTGTTTGGTCTTCTATAAACCCCGGTCTGGTCTGTTTGGTCTTCTATAAACCCAAACCCCAGTCTGGTCTGTTTGGTCTTCTATAAACCCCGGTCTGGTCTGTTTGGTCTTCTATA
>NW_025749626.1:7500-10000 GCF_021184085.1 Oncorhynchus gorbuscha | reverse complement strand
CAAGTCTTAGATCAAAAATCTCAGCTTCTACCCCCAAGCTATAAGACTGCTTAACAATTATTCAAATTGCCACTATTTACAGTGCCTTACAAAAATGTTCAACCCCATGGCATGTTTACTATTTTGTTGCATTACAACCTGTAATTTAATTTAAATTTTAATGTGGATTGTATGTAATGGACGTACACATAAAAGTCCACATTGGTGAATTGAAATGAAAACAATTACTTGTTTCAAACAATTGAAAAAAATAAAAATAAATAAATGTGATGTGTGCATATGTATTCACCCCTTTACTATGAAGCCCCTAAATAAGATCTGGTGCAACCAATTACCTTCAGAAGTCACATAATTAGTTAAATGAAGTCCACCTGTCTGAAATCTAAGTGTCACGTGATCAGTCACATGATCTCAGCATACATACATCTGTTCTGGAAAGGCCCCAGAGTCTGTATCACCGCTTAAGAAAGGGGCACCACCAAGCAAGTGGCACTATGAAGACCAAGGAGCTCTCCAAACAGGTCAGGGACAAAGTTGTGAAGAAGTACAGATCAGGGTTGGGTTATAAAAAATATCTGAATCTTTGAACATCCCACAGAGCATATATTAAATCCATTATAATAAAATGGAAACAATGTGGCACCACAATAAACCTGCCAAGAGAGGGCCGCCACACACCAAAACTCACGAACCAGGCAATGAGGGCATTAATCAGAGGCAACAAGCGGACCAAAGATAACCCTGAAGGAGCTGCAAAGCCCACAGCGGAGATTGGCGTATCTGTCCATAGAACCACTTTAAGTCGTACACCTCCACAGAGCTGGGCTTACAGACGAGTGGCCAGAAAAAAAAAATAAGCAAACATGTTTGGTGTTCACAAAAGGCATGTGGGAGACTCCCCAAACATATGGAAGAAGGTACTCTGGTCAGATGAGACTGGAATTGAGCTTTTGGCCATCAAGGAAAACGCCATGTCTGGTGCAAACACAACACCCTCATCACCCTGAAAACAGCATCCCCACAGTGAAGCATGGTGGTGGCAGCATCATGCTGTGGGGATGTTTTTCATCGGCAGGGACTGGGAAACTGGTCAGAATTGGAAGGAGTGATGGATGGTGCTAAATACAGGGAAATTCTTGAGGGAGACCTGTTTCCGTCTTCCAGAGATTTGAGACTGGGATGGAGGTTCACATTCCTGCAGGCCAATGACCCTAAGCATGCTGCCAAAGAAACACTTGAGTGGTCTAAGGGGGCACATTTAAATGTTGATAAACATGAGCTGGCACACACCCAGAATAATATTTTTGTGTGGAGGTGCTAACTCATGTGGAATAAACTATAACTATCAAAATAAAGAAAGTCGCATATTCCATCTATAATCTCCCAGCAATTTAATGGGTATTTACCAAAGTTTCAGCATCACTGTGCCTTCCTCAAGGTAATACATACTTGAACCAGGTTATGTAGACACACAGTGCAATTAGTGTAACCAATGACAGTACTGAGGGTTGTGTCATAATGATTAAGTGAATTAAAAATAATTAAGTTAATCAAAATTAATTAGTGAAATTGTACTTGGCATATTAAATATATTACGCCTATTGTTATCATATAGAATCATATTGAAATATTGTACATCATATTAGCATTAACACGTTTTCATTCAATTTCACATAATCATTTTGTGTTTCATTTTCATTTTTTGGTTCAACCTTAATATATCATGAGCATCATCAACAGGGGGAACATACAGAGGGGGAAAAAAGTATTTAGTCAGCCACCACTGTGCAAGTTCTCCCACTTAAAAAAGATGAGAGAGGCCTGTAATTGTCATCATAGGTACACTTCAACTATGACAAACAAATGAGAAAAAAATCGAAAATCACATTGTAGGAATTTTAATGAATTTATTTGAAAATTATGTTGGAAAATAAGTGTGACTTGTTTGGAGAAGTTTATTAGTAACTTTGGGATTCATTTTTTATCTATTTTGATGGAGGGAAAACGGTGGATTAATGACTGAAGCGCGCCAGCTAAACTGAGTTTTTGGGGATATAAAGAAGGACATTATCGAACAAAAGGACCATTTGTGATGTATCTGGGGACCTTTTGGAGTGCCAACAGAAGAAGATCACTGTGCTAAGCCATTTATTATATTGCTATTTCTGACTTTCGTGGCGCACCTGCCTTGTTGAAATATGTTTTCCATGGATTTGTATGCGGGGCGCTGTTCTCAGATAATGGTGTGTGTCTTCGCCGTAAAGCCTTTTTTGAAATCTGACACAGCGGCTGGATTAACAAGCAGTTAAGCTTTATTTTGATGCAGAACACGTGTTTTCATGAATGTTAAATATTTATATTTCTGTAATTGGAATTTCACACTCTGCAATTCTCACCGGATGTTGTCGAGGTGTGCCATAATTAACATCCATCATTTTTCTGATGATTTATTTGTATTGCGCTGGCCCCTCCAATTTCCCGGAAGTTGTCGTCAGGTGCA
>NW_025749626.1:0-2500 GCF_021184085.1 Oncorhynchus gorbuscha | reverse complement strand
TGTTTAGGCCAAGGTCTGTATTGTTTTTTGTGTGCTCTAGGGCAACAGTGTCTAGATGGAATTTGTTTTTGTGGTCTTTGCGACTGGACCTTTTTTGGAACACCATTATTTTCCAATTTGTAAGTCGCTCTGGATAAGAGCGTCTGCTAAATCACTTAAATGTAATGTTAAATGATTTTTGTCTTACTGAGATTCACTGTCAAGACCCAGGTCTGACATAATCTGTGCATAAGATCTAGGTGCTGCTGTAGGACCTCCTTGGTTGGGAACAGATCTACGTGCTGCTGTAGGACCTCCTTGGTTGGGAACAGATCTAGGTGCTGCTGTAGGACCTCCTTGGTTGGGAACAGATCTAGGTGCTGCTGTAGGCGCTCCTTGGTTGGGAACAGATCTAGGTGCTGCTGTAGGACCTCCTTGGTTGGGAACAGATCTAGGTGCTGCTGTAGGCCCTCCTTGGTTGGGAACAGATCTAGGTGCTGCTGTAGGTCCTCCTTGGTTGGGAACAGATCTAGGTGCTGCTGTAGGCCCTCCTTGGTTGGGGACAGAAGCACCAGATCATCAGCAAACAGTGGACATTTGACTTCAGATTCTAGTAGGGTGAAGCCGGGTGCTGCAGACTGTTCCAGTGCCCTCGCCAATTCATCAATATATATGTTGAAGAGGATGGGGCTTAAGCTGCATCCCTGTCTCACCCCGATTTGTATAGGAGACCCTCATGCCAAACTGAGTGAAAGCCAAACTGAGTGAAAGCTGTCTTGAAATCAGCAAAGTAGAAGTGAAGACTTTACTTTATTTTTGGTTTGTTTGTTGGCCCATTAAGGTGTGCAGGTTGAATATGTGGTCTGTTGTACGGTAATTTGGTTAAAAAAATACAATTTGACATTTGCTCAGTACATTGGAGAAGTGGTTTATCCATACATCTCCATTTTGGATAAATAACTCTTCGTGTTGTTGTTTGTTTAGAGTTTTACAATTTTCCCAGAAGTGGTTAGATTCTATAGATTCTTCAATTACATTGAGCTGATTTCTGACCTGTATACAGATTGAATTTGTTGATGCCTAGTATTTTTTGGTAGATTTCCACAATAATTTCCTTCCATCTATTGCATTTCTTAATATTATTCCGTTTCCTTTGGCTTTGATGCCTCATGATAGAGGAGCTCTGTTCAAGTAGAGTGTGATTTTGCTGTGATCTGAGAGGGTTGTCAGTGAACTGACTGTGAATGCCATGAGTGTATCTCTCTCTCTCTCTCTGTCTTTATAACATCAGACCCACAGGAGCCGACACGGACCGTAGGGGTCACTTCCTCATACCCATAATCCTCAGCGAGAGGTCAGGGGTCAGGCACTAATACCTTTAGTTGTGTCTCTGAGGAAGTGGTCTGTTTTGAGAAACAGAAGAGTTAGAACCACAAGGTCGATGAGAACTATAACACAGAGGAAACTGAGGGGTCGGAAAAACAACACACACACACACACACACACACACACACACACACACACACACACACACACACACACACACACACACACACACACACACACACACACACACACACACACACACACACACACACACACACACACACACACACACACACACACACACCAAACAGTATGCGTGTGTGTGTGTATATATGTGTGCGTGTGTGTGTGTGTGTTTGTGTATCTGTATGTGTGTGAGCTACTGATACTGAATCTGGCTCCAAAACTCTGTCATTGATAGTTGATCTGACAGTACTATCTGGTTCAGTAAACTCAAACAGTATGTGTGTGTGTGTGTGTGTGTGTGTGTGTGTGTGTAGTGTGTGTGTATGTGTGTGTGTGTGTGTGTGTGTGTGTGTGTGTGTGTGTGTGTGTGTGTGTGTGTGTGTGTGTGTGTGTGTGTGTGTGTGTGTGTGTGTGTGTGTGTGTGTGTGTGTGTGTGTGTGAGCTACTGATACTGAATCTGGCTCTAAAACTCTGTCATTGATAGTTGATCTGACAGTACTACCTGGTTCAGTAAACTCAGTACTACCTGGTTCAGTAAACTCAGTACTATCTGGTTCAGTAAACTCCAACGGCTCAGGGTTTCATCTGAACACTTTTGAAATTCATCAGGTTAAACACCTTTCATTTATTGTCTTTGAAACAATTAGGTAAGACAAGTTTGTCGTTTCAGCGCGTTCCAAATGGCTCCCTGTTCCCTGTATAGTGCATTCCTTTTGACCAGGGAATTTTAATATGGTCAGGAACTCTAGAATCCTTGTGACAATTTTAATATGGTCAGGAACTCTAGAATCCTTGTGATAATTTTAATATGGTCAGGAACTCTAGAATCCTTGTGACAATTTTACTATGGTCAGGAACTCTAGAATCCTTGTGACTAATTTTAATATGGTCAGGAACTCTAGAATCCTTGTGTCACGTTCTGACCTTTATTTCCTGTGTTTTGTATTTAGTTAGTATGGTCAGGGCGTGAGTTGGGTGGGCAGTCTATGCTTTTTTCTTCTAGGTTTTG
>NW_025749625.1:2500-22500 GCF_021184085.1 Oncorhynchus gorbuscha | reverse complement strand
CTAGTTAAATAAAAACATTTAAATAAATAATAAAATGTGTGTGTGTGTGTGTGTGTGTGTGTGTGTGTGTATGTGTGTGTGTGTGTGTGTGTGTGTGTGTGTGTGTGTGTGTGTGTGTGTGTGTGTGTGTGTGTGTGTGTGTGTATGTGTGTGTGTGTGTGTGTGAGAATGTGTGCGCGTGTGTATTTGGTTAGGTGGGTGAGACCCATCCAGTCCCAGCCTCCCACAAGGCTTAATTTCAAACAGACTGGCTAAGGACCACCAGTGTGATTCAGTCAGTGTGTGTTCATGTACGTTTCCAACCCTGTTCCTCTTTATGTGAGGATGTGGGGTGTTTAAAATGCCCTAGCTTACACACACGTACACAGACATGGAATCACTAGTCACTTTAATAATGTTAACATACTGCTTTAGTCATTTCATACATGTATGTATATATGGTATTCTACTCTACTGTATTTTAGACAATGCCACTCCAACATTGCTCATCCTCATATTTATAGATTTCTTAATTTCATTATTTCAGTTTTAGATTTGTGTGTATTGTGTGTGTGTGTGTGTGTGTGTGTGTGTGTGTGTGTGTGTGTGTGTGTGTGTGTGTGTGTGTGTGTGTGTGTGTGTGTGTGTGTGTGTGTGTGTGTGTGTGTGTGTGTGTGTGTGTGTGTGTGTGTGTGTGTGTGTGTGTGTGTGTGAGAGACCTGAAGCTAGGCTGGGTTGATCCCTGGATGGGAGACCTGAAGCTTGACTGGGTTGATCCCTGGATGGGAGACCTGAAGCTAGGCTGGGTTGATCCCTGGATGGGAGACCTGAAGCTAGGCTGGGTTGATCCCTGGATGGGAGACCTGAAGCTAGGCTGGGTTGATCCCTGGGTGGGAGACCTGAAGCTAGGCTGGGTTGATCCCTGGATTGGAGACCTGAAGCTAGGCTGAGTTGATCCCTGGATGGGAGACCTGAAGCTAGGTTGGGTTGATCCCTGGATGGGAGACCTGAAGCTAGGCTGGGTTGATCCCTGGATGGGAGACCTGAAGCTAGGCTGGGTTGATCCCTGGATGGGAGACCTGAAGCTAGGCTGGGTTGATCCCTGGGTGGGAGACCTGAAGCTAGGCTGGGTTGATCCCTTCACAGCAACTCCAGCTAAGGTGCCTTTGCATTTGTCATTTCATGCAAGTACACTCTCTTCATCTCCCTCTTCCTTTCCCTCTCTCTTACCCTCCCTTGCTCAATCTCTCAGTTTCTTTCTGTAGGAGTGGTGATTTGGGAAGTCTACCTGCTGGATAATCCTGCATTACACTCTTAATCCCCCTGTCTGTGTCTACACACACGCAAGCACACACACAATTGGAATATTTAAATAGATAACCAAGTGCTGGAGAGTGCTGATGGACAAAAACAAACATCTGCAATATGAGATAGTAGTTAGACGGCGTAGTCTTATTTATCTTGTGTTAGTGAAGAGAATATCATAATATCACCTGCACATTTGGAGAGAGAGTGAGAGGGAGATAAAGATAAAAGAAAGAGGAAGGAGAGAGAGAGAGAGAGAGAGAGAGAGAGAGAGAGAGAGAGAGAGAGAGAGAGAGAGAGAGTAGAGAGAGAGAGAGAGAGAGAGAGAGAGAGAGAGAGAGAGAGAGAGAGAGAGAGAGAGAGAGAGAGAGAGAGAGAGAGAGAGAGAGAGAGAGAAAAGAGAGAGAGAGAGAGAGAGAGAGAAAGGAGAGAGATAGATAGAGAGAGAGAGAAAGAGAGAGAGAGAGAGAGAGAGAGAGAGAGAGAGAGAGAGAGAGAGAGAGAAAGGAGAGCGATAGATGGAGAGAGATATATAGAGAGAGAATGGAGAGAGATAGATAGAGAAAGAGAGAGAGAGAGAGAGAGAGAGAAAAGAAAAGATAGAGAGAGGGAAAATAGAGTGAGAAAAGAGAGATTGATATGAAAGAGAGAGTGATAGGAAAGAGAGAGTGATAGGAAAGAGAGAGTGAAAGGAAAGAGAGGGATAGGAAAGAGAGAGTGATAGGAAAGAGAGAGTGATAGGAAAGAGAGAGTGATAGGAAAGAGAGAGATAGAGAAGAGAGAGTGATAGGAAAGAGAGAGAGCAATAGAAAAGGGAGAGTGATAGGAAAGAGAGGGTGACAGGAAAGAGAGGGTGATAGGAAAGAAAGAGTGAAAGGAAAGAGAGGGATAGGAAAGAGAGAGCAATATAAAAGGGAGAGTGACAAGAAACAGTGAGTGATAGGAAAGAAGATGATAGAAAAGAGAGATTGATGGGAAAGAGAAGTGATAGGAAAGAGAGTGATAGGAAGAGAGTGATAGGAAAGAGTGATAGGAAAGAAAGAGTGATAGGAAAGAGAGGGTGATAGGAAGAGAGAGATAGAGAAGAGAAGTGATAGGAAAGAGAGATAGAGAAGAAGTGATAGGAAAGAGAGAGAGCAATAGAAAAGGGAGAGTGATAGGGAAGAGGGTGATAGGAAAGAAAAGTGAAAGGAAAGAGAGGGATAGGAAGAGAGGGATAGGAAGAGAGAGTGATAGGAAAGAGAGTGATAGGAAAGAGATAGAGAAGAGAGTGATAGGAAAGAGAGAGCAATAGAAAAGGGAGAGTGATGGGAAGAAGAGGGTGACAGGAAAGAGAGGGTGATAGGAAAGGAGAGTGATAGGAAAGAGAGAGTGATAGAAAAGAGTGATATGAAAGAGAGAGTGATAGGAAAGAGAGAGTGATAGAAAGAGAGAGTGATAGGAAAGATAGAGTGATAGGAAGAGAGTGATAGGAAAGAAAGAGTGATAGGAAAGAGAGGGTGATAGGAAAGAGAGTGATAGGAAAGAGAGTGATAGGAAAGAAAGAGTGATAGGAAGAGAGAGGGTGATAGGAAGAGAGTGATAGGAAGAGAGTGATAGGAAAGAAAGAGTGATAGGAAAGAGAGGGTGATAGGAAGAGAGGGTGATATGAAGAGAGAGAGAGATAGAGAAGAGAGAGAGTGATAGGAAGAAGAGTAGGAAAGAGAGTGATAGGAAAGATAGGGTGATAGGAAAGAGAGGGTGATAGGAAGAAAGTGATAGAAAATAGAGAGTGATAGGAAAGAGAGAGTGATAGGAAGAGAGGGTGATAGGAAAGAGAGAGTGATAGGAAAGAGAGTGATAGGAAGAGAGAGTGATAGAAAGAGAGAGTGATAGGAAAGAGAAGATGATAGGAAAGGCAATAGAGTGATAGAAAGAGGAGAGTGATATGAAAGAGAGGAGTGATAGGAAAGAGAGTGATAGAAGAGAGAGTGATAGGAAAGATAGAGTGATAGGAAGAAGAAATAGAAAAGGTGATAGGAAAGAGAGTGATAGGAAAGAGGGTAATAGGAAAGAGAGAGAGGATAGGAAGAAAGTGATAGAAAGATAGAGAGTGATAGGAAGAGATAGAGAAGAGAGTGATAGGAAATAGGAAAGAGTGATAGAAAAGAGAAAGGGTGATAGGAAGAGAGGGTGATAGAAGGAAAGGAAGAGAGTGATAGAAAGAGAGTGATAGGAAATATAGAGATAGAAAGAATAGGAAAGAGAGTGATAGGAAAGAGAGGTAATAGAGTGATAGGAAAGAGAGGGTGATAGGAAAGAGAGAGATAGAGAGTGATAGGAGAGTGATAGGAAAGAGAGAGATAGAAGAAGATAGAGTGATAGGAAAGAGATGAAGAGAGCAATAGAAAGGGAGAGTGATATGAAGAAGAGAGTGATAGGAAAGAGAGTGATAGGAAAGAAAGAGTGAAAGGAAAGAGGGTGATAGGAAAGAGAGATAGGAGAGATAGTGAGGAAGAGAGTGATAGGAAAGAGATAGAGAAGAGAGTGATAGGAAAGAAGACAAATACGAAAAGGGAGAAGTGATAGGAAAGAGGGTGACAGGAAAGGGTGATAGGAAAGAGAGTGGTGAGGAAAGAGAAAGTGTGAAAGAGAGGAGATGAAAGAGAGAGTGATAGGAGAAGTGATGAAAAGAGACGTATGAAGAGAGTGAAGAGAGTGATGAAAGAGAGTGATAGGAAAGATAGAGTGATAGGAAAGAGATGATAGGAAAGAGAGAGAGTGATAGGAAAGGGTGTGAAGAGAGATAGAAGAGAGTGATAGGAAGAGATAGAAAGAGAGTGATAGGAAAGGGAGAGTGATAGAAAAGAGAGGGTGATAGGAAAGAGAGGGTGATAGGAAAGAGAGAGAGATAGAGAAGAGAGAGTGATAGGAAAGAGAGAGATATAGAAGAGAGAGTGATAGGAAAGAGAGAGTGATAGGAAAGAGAGGGTGATAGGAAAGAGAGAGAGAGATAGAGAAGAGAGAGTGATAGGAAAGAGAGAGATAGAGAAGATAGAGTGATAGGAAAGAGAGAGAGCAATAGAAAAGGGAGAGTGATAGGAAAGAGAGTGATAGGAAAGAGAGTGATAGGAAAGAAAGAGTGATAGGAAAGAGAGGGTGATAGGAAAGAGAGAGAGAGATAGAGAAGAGAGAGTGATAGGAAAGAGAGAGATAGAGAAGAGAGAGTGATAGGAAAGAGAGAGAGCAATAGAAAAGGGAGAGTGATAGGAAAGAGAGGGTGATAGGAAAGAAAGAGTGAAAGGAAAGAGAGGGATAGGAAAGAGAGAGGGATAGGAAAGAGAGAGTGATAGGAAAGAGAGAGTGATAGGAAAGAGAGAGATAGAGAAGAGAGATGATAGGAAAGAGAGAGAGCAATAGAAAAGGGAGAGTGATAGGAAAGAGAGGGTGACAGGAAAGAGAGGGTGATATGAAAGAGAGAGTGATAGGAAAGAGAGAGTGATAGAAAGAGAGAGTGATATGAAAGAGAGAGTGATAGGAAAGAGAGAGTGATAGAAAGAGAGAGTGATAGGAAATATAGAGTGATAGGAGAGAGAGGTGATAGGAAAGAGAGAGTGATAGGAAAGAGAGGGTAATAGAAAGAGAGAGATAGAAAAGAGAGGGTGATAGGAAAGAGAGGGTGATAGGAGAGAGAGAGATAGAGAAGAGAGTGATAGGAAAGAGAGATAGAGAAGAGAGAGTGATAGGAAAGAGAGAGTGATAGGAAAGAGAGGGTGATAGAAAGAGAGAGATAGAGAAGAGAGTGATAGGAAAGAGGGTGATAGGAAAGAGAGTAGATAGGAAAGAGAGAGTGATAGAAAAGAGAGAGTGATAGGAAAGAGAGAGTGATAGGAAAGAGAGAGTGATAGGAAAGAGAGAGTGATAGGAAAGAGAGAGTGATAGGAAAGAGAGAGTGATAGGAAAGAGAGAGTGATAGGAAAGAGAGAGTGATAGGAAAGAGAGAGTGATAGGAAAGAGAGAGTGATAGGAAAGAGAGGGTGATAGGAAAGAGAGAGTGATAGGAAAGAGAGAGTGATAGAAAAGAGAGAGTGACAGGAAAGAGAGGGTGATAGGAAAGAGAGAGTGACAGGAAAGAGAGAGTGATAGAAAAGAGAGAGTGATAGGAAAGAGAGAGCGATAGGAAAGAGAGAGCGATAGAAAAGAGAGTGATAGAAAGAGAGAGTGATAGGAAAGAGAGGTTATATGAAAGAGAGGTGATAGAAAAGAGAGAGTGATATGAAAGAGAGGGTGACAGAAAGAGAGTGATATGAAAGAGAGAGTGATAGGAAAGAGAGAGTGATAGGAAAGAGAGGGTGATAGGAAAGAGAGGGTGATAGGAAGAGAGAGAGATAGGAAAGAGAGGGTGATAGGAAAGAGAGAGTGATAGAAAAGAGAGAGTGATAGGAAAGAGAGAGTGATAGGAAAGAGAGTGATATGAAAGAGAGGGTGATAGGTAAGAGAGAGATAGGAAAGAGAGAGTGATAGAAAAGAGAGAGTGATAGGAAGAGAGAGTGATAGGAAGAGAGGTGATAGGAAAGAGAGTGATAGGAAAGAGGGTGATAGGAAGAGAGAGTGATAGAAAAGAGAGAGTGATAGGAAAGAGAGAGTGATAGGAAAGAGAGAGTGATATGAAAGAGAGGGTGATAGGAAGAGAGAGAGATAGGAAAGAGAGAGTGATAGAAAAGAGAGAGTGATAAGAAGAGAGAGTGATAGGAAAGAGAGAGTGATAGGAAAGAGAGTGATAGGAAAGAGGGTGATAGGAAGAGAGTGAGAGAAAAGAGAGTGATAGGAAAGAGAGATGATAGGAAAGAGAGAGTGATAGGAAAGAGAGTGATAGGAAAGAGAGGGTGATAGGAAAGAGAGAGTGATAGGAAAGAGAGAGTGAGAGAAAGAGAGAGTGATAGGAAAGAGAGAGTGATAGGAAAGAGAGAGTGATAGGAAAGAGAGTGATAGGAAAGAGAGGGTGATAGGAAAGAGAGAGTGATAGGAAAGAGAGTGATAGAAAATAGAGATGATAGGAAAGAGAGAGCGATAGGAAAGAGAGGCGATAGAAAAGTGAGTGATAGAACAGAGAGAGTGATAGGAAGAGAGAGGGTGATATGAAAGAGAGGTGATAGAAAGAGAGTGATATGAAAGAGAGAGTGATAGGAAAGAGAGAGTGATAGGAAGAGAGAGTGATAGAAAGAGAGGTGATAGGAAAGAGAGTGATAGAAAGAGAGTGATAGAAAGAGAGTGATAGGAAGAGAGGAGAGAAAGAGTGATAGGAAGAGAGTGAGAGAAAAGAGAGAGTGATAGGAAAGAGAGAGTGATAGGAAAGAGAGTGATAGGAAAGAGAGGGTGATAGGAAGAGAGAGTGATAGGAAAGAGAGGAGTGATAGGAAAGAGAGAGTGATAGGAAAGAGAGAGCAATAGGAAAGAGAGAGCGATAGAAAAGCGAGTGATAGAACAGAGAGAGTGATAGGAAAGAGAGGGTGATATGAAAGAGAGGGTGATAGAAAAGAGAGAGTGATATGAAGAGAGAGTGATAGGAAAGAGAGAGTGATAGGAAAGAGAGAGTGATAGAAAATAGAGAGTGATAGGAAGAGAGAGTGATAGGAAGAGAGAGTGATAGAAAAGAGAGAGTGATAAGAAGAGAGAGTGATAGGAAAGAGAGAGTGATAGAAAAGAGAGAGTGATAGGAAAGAGAGAGTGATAGGAAAGAGAGTGTGATAGGAAAGAGAGAGTGATAGGAAAGAGAGAGTGATAGGAAAGAGAGGGTGATAGGAAGAGAGGGTGATAGGAAAGATAGAGTGATGGTAAAGAGAGAGTGATATGAAAGAGAGGGTGATAGGAAATGGAGAGTGATAGAAAGAGAGAGTGATAGGAAAGGGAGAGTGATAGGAAAGAGAGGGTGATAGGAAAGAGAGATAGGAAAGAGAGAGTGATAGGAAAGAGGCGTGATAGGAAAGAGAGAGAGATAGGAAAGAGAGCGTGATAGGAGAGAGAGTGATAGGAAAGAGAGCGTGATAGGAAGAGAGAGTGATAGGAAAGAGAGAGTGATAGGAAAGAGAGGTGATAGGAAAGAGAGAGTGATAGGAAGAGAGAGTGATAGGAAAGAGAGAGTGATAGAAAATAGAGAGTGATAGGAAAGAGAGAGCGATAGGAAAGAGAGAGCGATAGAAAAGTGAGTGATAGAACAGAGAGAGTGATAGGAAAGAGAGGGTGATATGAAAGAGAGGGTGATAGAAAAGAGAGAGTGATATGAAAGAGAGAGTGATAGGAAAGAGAGAGTGATAGGAAGAGAGAGTGATAGAAAAGAGAGAGTGATAGGAAAGAGAGGTGATAGAAAAGAGAGTGATAGGAAAGAGAGAGTGATAGGAAGAGAGTGAGAGAAAGAGAGTGATAGGAAGAGGTAGAGAAAGAGAGTGATAGGGAAAGAGAGTGATAGGAAAGAGAGAGTGATAGGAAAGAGGGTGATAGGAAAGAGAGTGATAGAGAAAGAGGGAGTGATAGAAAAGAGAAGTGATAGGAAGAGAATAATAGGAAAGAGGAAGCGATAAGCGAGTGATAGAACAGAAAGACATTGATAGGAAAAGGAATTGATATGAAAGAGGGTGATGAAAAAGAGAGAGTGAAGTATGAAAGAGGTGATAGGAAAGAGAGAGTGATAGGAAGAGGAAAGAGAGGGTAATAGGAAAGAGAGAGAGTGATAGAAAAAGAGAGTGGTGATAGGAAGAGAGGGTGAAAGAGAGGTGATAGGAAAGAGAGAGATAGAGAAGAGAGAGGATAGGAAAGAGAGAGATAGAAAGAGAGAGTGATAGGAAAGAGAGAGTGATAGGAAAGAGAATGAGAGGGTGATAGAAAGAGAGAGGAGATAGAGAAGAGAGAGTGATAGGAAAGACAGGAAAGAGAGATAGAGAAGAGTGAAAGAGTGATAGGAAAGAGAGCAATATAAAGGGAGAGTGACAAGAAACAGAGTGATAGGAAAGAGAGAGTGATAGAAAAGAGAATGGGAAAGAAAGGATAGGAGAGAGAGTGATAGGAAAGAAGTGATAGGAAGAGAGAGGGATAGGAAAGAGAGAGTGATAGAAAGAGAGAGTGATAGGAAAGAGAGAGAGATAGAGAAGAGAGAGTGATAGGAAAGAGAGATAGAGAGAGTGATAGGAAGAGAGAGAGCAATAGGAGAGTGAGGGAAAGAGAGGGTGATAGGAAAGAAAGAGTGAAAGGAAAGAGAGATAGGAAGAGAGAGGGATAGGAAAGAGAGAGTGATAGGAAAGAGGAGAGTGATAGAAAGAGAGAGATAGAGAAGAGAGTGATAGGAAGAGAGAGAGCAATAGAAAAGGAGTGATAGGAAAGAGAGGGTGACAGGAAAGAGAGGGTGAGTAGAAAGAGAGTGATAGAAAGAGAGATAGAAAAGAGAGAGTGATATGAAAGAGAGAGTGAGGAAAGAGAGTGATAGAAAGAAATTATGATAGGAAGAGAGAGTGATAGGAAAGAGAGTGATAGGAAAGAAAGAGTGATAGGAAAGAGAGGTGATGAAAGAGAGTGATAGGAAAGAGAGTGATAGGAAAGAAAGAGTGATAGAAAAGAGAGGGTGATAGGAAAGAGAGTGATAGGAAAGAGAGTGATAGGAAAGAAAGAGGATAGAAAGAGAGGGTGATAGTGGAAAAGAGAGGGTGATATGAAAGAAAGAGAGAGAGATAGAGAAGAGAGAGTGATAGGAAAAGAAAAGTGATAGAAAGAGAGAGTGATAGGAAAGATAGGTGATAGGAAAGAGAGGGTGATAGGAAAGAGAAAGTGATAGAAAATAGAGAGGATAGGAAAGAGAGAGTGATAGGAAAGAGAGGTGATAGTGAAAGAGAGAGTGATAGGAAGAGAGAGGATAGAAAGAGAGAGTGATAGAAAAGAGAGAGTGATATGAAAGAGAGAGTGATAGGAAGAGAGAGTGATAGAAAGAGAGTGATATGAAAGAGAGAGTGATAGGAAAGAGAGAGTGATAGAAAAGAGAGTGATAGGAAGATAGAGTGATAGGAAAGAGAGGGTGATAGGAAAGAGAGTGATAGGAAAGAGAGGGTAATAGGAAAGAGAGATAGAGAAGAGAGAGTGATAGAAAGAGAGAGATAGAGAAGAGAGTGATAGGAAAGGGAGAGTGATAGAAAAGAGAGGGTGATAGGAAAGAGAGGGAGATAGGAAGAGAGAGAGATAGAGAAGAGAGAGTGATAGGAAAGAGAGAGATAGAGAAGAGAGTGATAGGAAAGAGAGAGGACAGGAAAGAGAGGGTGATAGGAAAAGAGAGAGAGATAGAGAAGAGAGAGTGATAGGAAAGAGAGAGATAGAGAAGATAGAGGATAGGAAAGAGAGAGAGCAATAGAAAAGGGAGAGGAGTAGGAAAGAGAGTGATAGGAAAGAGAGTGATAGGAAAGAAAGAGTGATAGGAAAGAGAGAGGTGATAGGAAAGAGAGAGATAGAGAAGAGAGAGTGATAGGAAAGAGAGAGATAGAGAAGAGAGTGATAGGAAAGAGAGAGCAATAGAAAAGGGAGAGTGATAGGAAAGAGAGGGTGATAGGAAAGAAAGAGTGAAAGGAAAGGAGAGGGATAGGAAAGAGAGAGGATAGGAAAGAGAGAGTGATAGGAAAGAGAGAGTGATAGGAAAGAGAGAGATAGAGAAGAGAGAGTGATAGGAAAGAGAAGAGAGCAATAGAAAAGGGAGAGTGATAGGAAAGAGAGGTGACAGAAAGAGAGGTGATATGAAAGAGAGAGTGATAGGGAAGAGAGAGTGATAGAAAAGAGAGAAGAGAGAGTGATAGGAAAGAAGAGTGATAGAAAAGAGAGAGTGATAGGAAATATAGAGTGAAGGAAAGAGTGATAGGAAAGAGAGAGTGATAGGAAAGAGAGGGTAATAGGAAAGAGAGTGATAGGAAAGAGAGGGTGATAGGAAAGAGAGTGATAGGAAAGAGAGAGGTAATAGGAAGAGAGAGTGATAGAAAGAGAGAGTGATAGGAAGAGAGGTGATAGGAAAGAGAGAGATAGAAAGAGAGTGATAGGAAAGAGATAGAGAAGAGAGTGATAGGAAAGAAAGAGAGAGATAGGAAGAGAGAGTGATAGGGTGAAAGGAAAAGAGGGATAGGAAGAGAGAGCACAGAAAAGGGAGAGTGATAGGAAAGAGAGAGAAGAGAGTGATAGGAAAGAAAGAGCAATGAAAAAAGGGAGAGTGATAGGAAAGAGAGGTGATAGGAAGAAGAGTGAAAGGAAAATAGGAAGGGATAGGAAAGAAGAGTGATAGGAAAGAGAGAGTGATAGGAAAGAGAAGAGAAGAGAGTGATAGGAAAGAGAGAGAGCAATAGAAAAGGGAGAGTGATAGGAAGAGAGGGTGACAGGAAAGAGAGGGTGATAGGAAAGAGAGAGAGGAGTGATAGAAAAGAGAGTGATAGAAAAGAGAGTGATATGAAAGAGAGAGTGATAGGAAAGAGAGAGTGATAGAAAAGAGAGTGATAGGAAAGAGAGGGTGATACAAAGAGAGTGAAGGAGAGAGTGATAGGAAAAAGAGTGATAGAAGAGAGTGATAGGAAAGAGAGAGAGTGATAGGAAAGAGATAAAGAGTGATAGGAAAGAGAGGGTAATAGAGAAAGAGATGATAGGAAAGAGAGTGATGGAAAGATAGGGATAGGATAGAAGAAGAGAGATGATGGAAAGAGAGTGATAGAAAGAGAGTGATAGGAAAGAGAGGTGATAGGAAAGAGAGAGTGATAGAAAGAAGAGAGAGTGATAGGAAGAGAGATATAGGTGATAGAAAAGAGAGAGTGATAGGAAGAAAGAGATAGGAAAGAGAGATAGAAAAGAGAGAGTGATAGGAAAGATGAGAGAGATAGGAAGAGAGAGTGATAGGAAAGAGAAAGAGCAATAGAAAAGGGAGAGTGATAGGAAGAAGAGATGATAGGAAAGAGAGTGAGAGAGATAGGAAAGAGAGGGTGATAGGAAGAGAGAGGAAAGAGAGAGTGATAGGAAAGAGAGAGATAGAAGAGAGAGTGATAGGAAAGAGAGAGAGCAATAGAAAGGGAGAGTGATAGGAAAGAGAGTGATAGGAAAGAGAGAGAAAGAAAGGAAAGAGAGTGATAGGAAAAGAAGAGAGAGGTGATAGGAAAGAGGAGAGAGAGATAGAGAAGAGAGAGTGATAGGAAAGAGAGAGATAGAGAAGAGAGAGTGATAGGAAAGAGAGAGAGCAATAGAAAAGGGAGAGTGATAGGAAAGAGAGGGTGATAGGAAAGAAAGAGTGAAAGGAAAGAGAGGGATAGGGAAAGGAATAGGAAAGAGAGAGTGATAGGAAAGAGAGAGTGATAGGAAAGAGAGAGATAGAGAAGAGAGAGTGATAGGAAAGAGAGAGTAGAAAAGGAGAGTGATAGGAAAGAGAGAGTGACAGGAAAGAGAGGGTGATATGAAAGAGAGAGTGATAGGAAAGAGAGAGTGATAGAAAGAGAGAGTGATATGAAAGAGTGAAATATAGAGTGATAGGAAAGAGGTGATAGGAAAAGATAGGAAAGAGAGGGTAATAGGAAAGATAGAGTGATAGAAAGAGGGTGATAGGAAAGAGAGGGTGATAGGAAAGAGAGATAGAGAAGAGAGTGATAGGAAAGAGATAGAAGAGAGAGGGATAGGAAAGAAGAGTGAGGAAAGAGAGGTGATAGGAAAGAGAAGAAGAGAGAGAGTGATAGGAAGAGAGAGTGAGAAGAGAGTAGAAAGAAGAGATAGAGAAGAGAGAGTGATAGAAAAGAGAGAGTGATAGGAAGAGAGGGATGGAAAGTGATAGGAAAGGGTGATAGGAAAGAGAGAGTGATAGGAAAGAGAGTGATAGGAAAGAGAGGGTGATAGGAAAGAGAGAGTGATAGGAAAGAGAGGTGATCGGAAGAGAGAGAGTGATAGGAAAGAGAGGTGATAGGAAAGAGAGAGGTGATAGAAAAGAGATGATAGAAAGAAGAGAGTGATAGGAAATAGAAGAGAGTGATAGGAAAGAGAGTGATAGGAAAGAGAGGTAATAGGAAAGAGAGAGATAGAAAGAGATATAGGAAAGAGAGAGAGATAGAGAAGAGAGAGAGTGATAGGAAAGAGAGAGTGATAGGAAAGAGAGATAGTAAGGAAAGAGATGATAGGAAAGAGTGAGTGATAGGAAAGAGAGAGTGATAGGAAAGAGAGTGAGAGAAAGGGAGAGTGATAGGAAAGATAGAGTGATAGGAAAGAGAGAGATAGGAAGAGAGAAGGAAGTGATAGGAAAGAGTGATAGGAAAGAGGGTGATAGGAAAGAGAGTGATAGAAAAGAGAGATAGGAAGAAAAAGATAGAAGTGATAGGAAAAGAGTGATAGGAAAAAAGAGTGATAGGAAAGATAGAGTGATAGGAAAGAGAGAGTGATAGGAAAGAGAGATAGAGAGAGATATAGAAAGAGAGAGTGATAGGAAAGAGAGTGATAGAAAATAGAGTGATAGGAAAGATAGAGTGATAGAAAAGAGAGGGTGATAGGAAGAGAGAGTGATAGGAAGAGAGATTAGAGAAGAGGGTGATAGGAAAGAGAGAGAGAGATAGGAAAGAGAGAGTGATAGAAAAGAGAGAGTGATAGGAAAGAGAGAGTGATAGAAAGAGAGAGTGATAGGAAAGAGAGAGTGATATGATAGGAAGAGAGGGTTGATAGGAAAGAGAGATAGGAAAGAGAGAGTGATAGAAAAGAGAGAGTGATGAAAAGAGATAGGAAAGTGATAGGAAAGAGAGAGTGATAGGAAAGAAAGAGAGGGTGATAGAGAGAGAGATAGGAAGAGAGTGATCGGAAGAGAGAGTGATAGGAAAGAGAGGGTGATAGGAAAGAGAGGTGATAGGAAAGAGAGGATAGAGAAGAGAGTGATAGGAAAGAGAGAGTGATAGGAAAGAGAGGTGATAGGAAAGAGAGGGTGATATAGAAAGAGAGAGATAGAGAGAGAGAGTGATAGGAAAGAGAGAGTGATAGTAAAGGGAGAGTGATAGTAAAGAGAGTGATAGGAAAGAGAGAGTGATAGGAAAGAGAAAGTGATAGGAAAGAGAGAGTGATAGAAAAGAGAGAGTGATAGGAAAGATAGAGTGATAGGAAAGAGAGTGATAGGAAAGAAAGAGTGATAGGAAAGAGAGGGTGATAGGAAAGAGAGTGATAGGAAAGAGAGTGATAGGAAAGAAAGAGTGATAGAAAGAGAGAGTGATAGGAAAGAGAGTGATAGAAAATAGAGAGTGATAGGAAAGATAGAGTGATAGGAAAGAGAGGGTGATAGGAAGAGAGAGAGAGATAGAAAGAGGGGAAAGAGAGAGTGAGCAGGGAAAGAGAGGGTGATAGAAAGAGAGAGTGATAGGAAAGAGAGAGTGAGAAAAGAGAGAGTGACAGGAAAGAGAGGGTGAGCAGCAAAGAGACAGTGACAGAGAAAGAGAGATGATAGAAAAGAGAGAGTGATAGGAAAGAGAGATATAGGGAAAGAGAGAGCGATAGAAAAGAGATGTGATAGAAAAGAGAGAGTGATAGGAAAGAGAGGGTTATATGAAAGAGAGGGTGATAGAAAAGAGAGAGTGATATGAAGAGAGGCGATGGAAGAGGCGAGAAAAGAGAGAGTGATAGGAAAGAGAGTTATATGGGAAAGAGAGAGGTGATAAAAAGAGAGAGTGATATGAAAGAGAGGGTGACAGGAAAAGAGAGGATAGAAAAGAGAGAGTGATAGGAAAGAGAGTGATAGGAAAGAGAGAGTGATATGAAAGAGAGGTGATAGAAGAGAGATAGGAAAGAGAGAGATAGGAAAGAGAGAGTGATAGAAAGAGAGAGTGATAGGAAAGAGAGAGTGATAGGAAAGAGAGTGATAGAAAGAGGGTGATAGGAAAGAGAGATAGGAAAGAGAGTGATAGAAAAGAGAGTGATAGGAAGAGAGAGTGATAGGAGAGATAGGGTGATAGGAAAGAGAGATAGGAGAGGGATATGAAAGAGAGAGTGATAGGGAGAGAGAGTGATAGGAAAGAGAGAGTGATAGGAAAGAGAGAGTGATAGGAAAGAGAGAGGGTGATAGGAGAGAGGATAGAAAGAGAGAGTGATAGAAAGAGAGAGTGATAAGAAGAGAGTGATAGGAAAGAGAGAGGATAGGACAGAGAGAGTGATAGGAAGAGAGAGTGATAGGAAGAGAGAGAGAGTGATAGGAAGAGAGTGATAGGAAAGAAGTGATAGAACAGAGAGAGTGATAGGAAAGAGGGTGATAGGAAAGAGAGGGATGGAAGAGAGTGAGAGAAAGAGTGATAGAGGAAAGAGAGAGGATAGGAAGAGAGAGAGTGATAGGAAAGAGAGAGTGATAGGAAAGAAAAGAAAGAGAGTGATAGGAAAGAGAGTGAAGAGAGAGTGATAGGAAAAGAGAGCGATAGGAAAGAGAGCGATAGAAAAGTGATGATAGAACAGGGAGTGATAGAGAGAGAAGAGAGAGGTGATAGAAAAGAGTGAGAGAAGAGAGAGTGATAGGAAAGAGAGAGTGATAGGAAAGAGAGAGTGATAGAAAGGAAAGGAAAGGGTGATAGAAAGAGAGAGTGATAGGAAGAGAGAGTGATAGGAAAGTGAGAGAAAAGAGAGAGTGATAGGAAAGAAGAGAAAGAGAAGTGATAGGAAGAGAGTGATAGAGGAAGAGAGTGATAGGAAAGAGGGTGATAGGAACAGAGAGTGATAGGAAGAGGGGATTGATAGAAAGGTGATAGAAAGAGAGCAATAGGAAAGAGAGCGATAGAAAAGCGAGTATGAAAGAGAGAGTGATAGGAAAAGAGAGGGTGATATGAAAGAGAGTGATAGAAAATAGAGAGTGATGGAAGAGAGGATAGGAAAGAGAAGAGTGATAGAAAATAGAAAAGGAAAGAGAGTGATAGGAAAGAGAGTGATAGAAAAGAGAGTGATAAGAAGAAGTGATAGGAAGAGAGAGTGATGAAAGAGAGAGTGATAGGAAAGAGAGGTGATAGGAAAGAGTGTGATAGAAGGATAGAAAGAGAGAGTGATAGGAAAGAGAGGGTGATAGGAAGGAGAGGGTGATAGGAAAGATAGAGTGATGGTAAAGAGAGTGATATGAAAGAGAGGTGATAGGAAATGGAGAGTGATAGAAAAGAAGTGATAGGAAAGGGAGAGTGATAGGAAAGAGAGGGTGATAGGAAAGAGAGATAGGAAAGAGAGAGTGAGGAAGAGAGCGTGGATAGGAAAGAGAGAGAGATAGAAAGAGAGCGTGACAGAAAGAGAGAGTGATAGAAAGAGATGTGATAGGAAGAGAGAGTGATAGGAAAGAGAGAGGATAGGAAAGAGAGTGATAGGAAAGAGAGGGTGATAGGAAAGAGAGAGTGATAGGAAAGAGTGATAAAAATAGAGAGGAGTAGGAAGAGAGAGCGATAGGAAAGAGAGCGATAGAAAAGTGGAGTGATAGAGACAGAGAGTGATAGGAAAAGAGGGTGGGATATGAAAGAGAGGGTGATAGAAAAGAAGAGTGATATGAAGAGAGAGTGATAGAAGAGAGTGGAGAGAAAGAGAGAGGATAGAAAAGAGAGTGATAGGAAAGAGAGTGATAGAAAGAGAGTGATAGAAAGAGAGTGATAGGAAAGAGAGTGAGAGAAAGAGAGAGTGATAGAAAGAGTGAGAGAAAAGAGAGTGATAGGAAAGAGAGAGTGATAGAAAGAGGAGTGATAGAAGAGAGGGTGATAGGAAAGAGAGAAGGAGAGAAGAGAGAGTGATAGAAAAGAGAGAGTGATAGGAAGAGAGAGCAATAGGAAAGAGAGAGCGATGAAAAGCAGGATAGAACAGAGAGAGTGATAGGAAAGAGAGGGTGATATGAAAGAGAGGGAGATAGAAAAGAGAGAGTGATATGAAAGAGAGAGGATAGATGATAGAAAGAAGAGGAGTAGAGAGTGATAGGAAAGAGAGAGTGATAGGAAAGAGAGAGGAGTAGAAAAGAGAGAGTGATAAGAAAGAGAGAGTGATAGGAAGTAGAGAGTGATAGAAAAGAGAGAGTGATAGAAAGAGAGAGGAGTAGGAAAGAGAGGTGATAGGAAAGAGAGAGTGAGAGAGAGAGAGTGATAGAAAGAGAGAGGGTGGATAGGAAAGAGAGGGTGAGAGAAAGATAGAGGACAGAAGAGAGAGTGATAAGGAAAGAGAGGTGATAGGAAATGGAGAGTGATAGAAAAGAGAGAGTGATAGAAAGGGAGAGTGATAGGAAAGAGAGGAGGGAAGAGAGAGAGATAGGAAAGAGAGAGTGATAGGAAAGAGAGCGTGATAGGAAAGAGAGAGAGATAGGAAAGAGAGCGTGATAGGAAAGAGAGAGTGATAGGAAAGAGAGCGTGATAGGAAAGAGAGAGTGATAGGAAAGACAGAGCGATAGGAAAGAGAGAGTGAGAGAGTATCAATCATGTCTCTTTATTGATCAGTTTAGAATCCAGCCTTTCCATTGACACATATTTACATTTGAGTCATTTAGCAGACACTCTTGTTCTTATTTCCTTCTTTAACTAGGTGGCACAACCACAAATCACACCAACTACATTTCTTCTCAATAAAGTAGCTATCAGCAACGTCAGAGCTAGTAAGGAGGAAAAAAGTCAAGAGCGAGTGTTAGTGCACAAACAGCATGTTTATTAACAGCTCGTGGTGAGGAGGGGCTGTGAAGAGGTGTGCTGGGGGATTATTTAAAACTGTTTGAAGAAGAAAGGTTTCAGACGTTTTCAGAAGATGGGCAGGGACCCTGCTGTTCTAGCTTCAGGGGGGAGATGGGCAGGGACCCTGCTGTTCTAGCTTCAGGAGGGAGATGGGCAGGGACCCTGCTGTTCTAGCTTCAGGAGGGAGATGGGCAGGGACTCTGCTGTCCTAGCTTCAGGGGGAAGATGGGCAGGGACTCTGCTGTTCTGGCTTCAGGGGAAAGGTGGTTCCACAATTGGGATGGAAGGACAGAGAAAAGTTTGGACTGGGCTGAACGGGAGCTGCCCTCCCATAGAGTTGGCAGGGACAAGAGAGCTCGGGCTGGGATGTAGGTATTTGAGCAGAGCCTGAAGGTAGGGAGGGGAAGCTCCTCTTGCTGTTCCATAGGTAAGCACCAGGGTCTTGAAGATGATGCGAGATTCGACTGGAAGCCACTGGAGTCTGCAGAGGAGCGGGGTGACATGGAAGAACATCGTAAGTTTAAACACCAGGCATGCTTCAGCATTCTGGATAAGTTGCAGGGGTTCGATGTGACAAGGATGTTGACGGCACAAGCGGGGAGTCCAGATAACAGAGAGCTGCAGTAGACCAGACAGGAGATGACAAGTGCCTGGATTAGGAGCTGAGCCACTTGTAGGGGTCGTACTCTACAGATGTTGTAGAGCCTGAAGGAGTGAGTCACTGCTTTGATGTTTGCAGTGAACGACAGGATGTAGTCCAGGGTCACTCCTCGGTTCTTTGCACTCTGGGAGGGGGACACCGTGGAGTTCGCAACCATAATGGAGCGGTCTTGGAGCAGGCAGGCCTTCCTCGGGAGGAAGTGCATCTCCGTCTTGTTGAGGTTGAGATTGAGGGGGTGGGACAACATCCAAGCTGAGATATCTGCCAGTCACACAAAGATGGGTGTTGCCACCTGGGTGTCAGAAGGGGGAAGCAGAAAAGTAGTTGTCATCCGCATAGCAATGCTAGGGGAGACCATTTGAGGATATGACGGAGCCGAGTGACTTGGTGTATAGAGAGAAGAGGAGAGAGCCTCGAACAGAGCTCTGGGGACACCAGTAAATGTGAGTATGTGGTGCAGACACAGCCTAAAGCCCTCTCACAGCCCACACCACGGACACTGCACGGACACAAACATGCACACATACATACAGACACACATGCACACATACCCACCAGGTTACCTTATTCACCTTAAGCTACAAAACCCTCACCCCAGTGAAACAGAAATTTGCTGTAAACTGTAATGCTGTCAATGATCTCAGACCTCAGACAGTGTTTGCATGTTTGTGCAGTTTGTTTGTGTGATTGTGTGTGTGTGCTCTGTTTCAGGTATGTTTGCGTGCGTGGGCGTGGGCCTGTGTGCGTGCGTGCTCAGGCGCCAGTGTGTGTGCAGGGTGAAAGGCTTATGAACAGACTCAATAGCTAATCAATAGCAATCTCCAGCCAGCTCTAGCCATGCGAATGGAACTGAGCTGCAGCTGGCAAGAGGCCAACACCATCTCAGCAGCATCTGGTTAACAGACACACACGCAGTCAAGCACACACGCACGCACGCACGCACGCACGCACGCACGCACGCACGCACGCACGCACGCACGCACGCACACACACACACACACACACACACACACACACACACACACACACACACACACACACACACACACACACACAGATATGCACATGCACCACCCAGTGAAATAATTCACACAAACACACATGCATGAAGAGAAAGAGAGAGAGAGATGTAGAGAAAGAAAGAGAGAGAGAGAAGAGAGAGAGAGAGAGAGTGAAAAAGACAAGAGAGAAAAAGAGAAAGAGGGAAAGAGAGAGAGAGAGAGCGAGAGAGAGTGAGAGAGAGAGAGAGAAGGAGAGAGAGAGGGAGAGCGTGTACTCTCTTGTCAGTAGTACTGTAGACTACTTTATCACTGACTTCAACCCGAGTCTCTCATAGCGTTCAGTCGGTCCACTGACACCCCTATCAGATCACAGGAAAATCGCAGTCTATTTAAACAGAGCAATATTCCATCATGAGGCATCAAAGCCAAAGGAACTGAATAATTTTAAGAAATGCTATAGATTGAAGGAGAGTGGTGTGGAAAACTACACATTCAATCCCTTTTAGACAACTTCCTGGACAAAACATTTCACTGTAATAGTGAAGATGTAAAATTGGCCGTAGAAAACCAAAACAGTATATTTGACCTCTCAGCTTCCTTATAATATCAACAAAACTGCAAGCAGGAAACAGAAGAAAATTAACAACAATGACAAATAGTTTGCTAAAACCTAAGAAAGAAATTCAACTAAAACATAGAGACCCAGAAAACCTGAGTCTACGCCTTCACTATGGTGAATCACAAAAATAATACAGAAATACACTACGGAAAAAGAAGGAACAGCACGAGAGTCTTACGGTTATGGGTGGAGCAGTTGCCATACCAGGCGGTGATTCAGCCCCAGAGGATGCTCTCGATTGTGCATCTGTAAAAGTTTGTGAGTGTTTTTGGTGACAAGCCACATTTCTTCTGCCTCCTGAGGTTGGAGGCGCTGTTGAGCCTTCTTCACCATGCTGTCTGTGTGGGTGGACCATTCCAGTTTGTCCCTCTGCTGTTTCCTGAAGTTCACAATCATCTCCTTTGTTTTGTTGACGTTGAGTGTGAAGTAATTTTCCTGACACCACACTCGGAGGGCCCTCACCTCCTCCCTGTAGGCCGTCTCGTCGTTGTTTGTAATCAAGCGTACCACTGTAGTGTCGTCTGCAAACTTGATGATTGAGTTGGAGGTGTGCATGGCTACGCAGTCATGGGTGAACAGGGAGTACAGGAGAGGGCTGAGAACGCAACCTTGTGGGGCCCCAGTGTTGAGGATCAGCGGGGTGGAGATGTTGTTTCCTACATTCTCCACCTGGGAGCAGCTCGTAAGAAAGTCCAGGACCCAGTTACACAAGGTGGGGTCGTGACCCAGGGTCTCGAGCTTAATGATAACAATGGAGGGTACTGTGGTGTTAAATGCTG
>NW_025749624.1:0-23637 GCF_021184085.1 Oncorhynchus gorbuscha | reverse complement strand
AGTCATTTGGCTACCTTTGAAATAACATTTTTCCCACACTATATGATTCCTGCTGTTTGGTTGGTGTTTACAATATATTGTTTGTTGTTGACAGTATGTGGAGAACAACAAGACAGCAGACAAACGACTGGTTCCGCCTGGAGTCCAACAAGGAGTGAACCAGGTCTGACACACAAACACTGGTGTTGTCTCGATACCAGCATTTTCACTTTGTTAGGTTTAATATCAAAATACTCCATACCATCACGATACCACAACGATACCATCACGTTACTCAATATCACAATGATACCATCGCAATACTCGATACCACAACGATACCATCACGTTACTCGATACCACAACGATACCATCACGTTACTCGATACCACAACGATACCATTACGATACCTCGATACCGAATAAACGATACCATCTCGATACCACAACGATACCGTTACGATACTCGATACCACAGTGATACCATCACGTTACTCGATACCACAACGATACCATCAATGCTATCGATACCACAACGATACCATCACGTTACTCGATACCACAACGATACCATTACGATACTCGATACCACAACGATACCATCTCGATACCACAACGATACCATTACGATACTCGATACCACAGTGATACCATCACATTACTCGATACCACAACGATACCATCACGTTACTCGATACCACAACGATACCATCACGATACTCGATACCACAACGATACCACAACGATACCATTACGATACTCGATACCACAACGATACCATTATGATACTCGATACCACAACGATACCATCACGATACTCGATACCACAGTGATACCATCACGATATTCGATACCACAACGATACCATCACGATACTCGATACCACAACGATACCATCGCAATACTCAATATCATAATGATACCATCACGATACCATACCACAACGATACCATTACGATACTCGATACCACAACGATACCATTACGATACTCGATACCACAACGATACCATCTCGATACCACAACGATACCATTACGATACTCGATACCACAGTGATACCATCACATTACTCGATACCACAACGATACCATCCGTTTAGCTCGATACCACAACGATACCATCACGATACTCGATACCACAACGATACCAATAACGATACCATTACGATACTCGATACCACAACGATACCATTATGATACTCGATACCAACGATACTCATCACGATACTCGATACCACAGTGATACCATCACGATATTCGATACCACAACGATACCATCCGCGATACTCGATACCACAACGATACTATCGTAATACTCAATATCATAATGATACCATCACGATACTGATGCCACAACGATACCATCGCAATACTCGATACCAACGATACCATTATGATATCGATACCACAACGATACCATCTCGATACCTAACGATACCATTACGATACTCGATACCACAGTGATACCATCACGTTACTCGATACCACAACGATACCATCATGTTACTCGATACCATTACGATACTCGATACCACAACGATACCATCTCGATACCACAACGATACCATTACGATACTCGATACCACAGTGATACCATCACGTTACTCGATACCACAACGATACCATCACGTTACTCGATACCACAACGATACCATCTCGATACCTGGCGATACCATTACGTGCACCGATGCCACAGTGATACCATCACGTTACTCGATACCACAACGATACCATCCGCGTTACTCGATACCATTACGATAATACTCGATACCACAACGATACCATCTCGATACCACAACGATACCATTACGATACTCGATACCACAGTGATACCATCACGATACTCGATACCACAACGATACTATCAATGATACTGGAGCACCTGGCGATACCATCGCAATACTCGATACCACAACGATACCATCGCAATACTCGATACCACAACGATACCATCACGATACTCTATACCACAACGATACCATTACGATACTCGATACCACAACGATACCATCACGATACTTGATACCACAACGATACCATCACGATACTCGATACCACAACGATACCATTACGATACTCGATACCACAACGATACCATCACGATACTCGATACCACAACGATACCATCACGTTACTCGATACCACAACGATACCATTACGATACTCGATACCACAACGATACCATCTCGATACCACAACGATACCAGTACGATACTTCGATACCACAACGATACCATCGCAATACTCGATACCAATAACGATACCATCCGTGCTCGATACCACAATGATACCATCACGATTCTCTATACCACAATGATACCATCTCGATACCACAACGATACCATCACGATACTCGATACCACAACGATACCATTACGACATTCGATACCACAGTGATACCATCCGCGATACTCGATACCACAACGATACCATCACGATGAGATGCCACAACGATACCATCGCAATACTCGATACACAACGATACCATCACGATGCTCGATACCACAATGATACCATCCACGATACTCTATACCACAATGATACCATCTCGATACCACAACGATACCATCACGATACTCGATACCACAATGATACCATCCATACGATACTCGATACCACAATGATACCATCATGTTACTCGATACCACAACGATACCATCACGATACCGATACCACAACGATACCATCACGATACTATCGATACCACAATGATACCATCATGATACTCGATACCACAATGATACCATCACGTTACCCGATACCACAATGATATCATCATACTCGATACCACAATGATACCATCACGATACTCGATACCACAATGATACCATCACGTTACTCGATACCACAATGATACCATCACGATACTCGATACCACAATGATACCATCACAATACTCGATACCACAACCATCACGATACTGACATCACAATGATACCATCACGATACCATACCATGATACCATCACGATACTCGATACCACAATGATACCATCACGATACTCGATACCAAATGATACCATCACGGTACCGATACCACAATGATACCATCACGATACTCGATACCACAATGATACCATCACGGTACTCGATACCACAACGATACCATCACGAGTACCGATACCACAATGATACCATCACGATACTCGATACCACAACGATACCATCACGATACTCGACATACTCACAACGATACCATCACGATACTCGATACCACAACGATACCATCACGATACTGATACACAATGATACTCATCACGTTACTCTCGATACCACAACGATACCATCACGTTACTCGATGCCACAACGATACCATCACGATACTCGATACCACAATGATACCATCACGGTACCGATACCACAATGATACCATCACGATACTCGATGCCACAACGATACCATCACGTACTCGATACCACAACGATACCATCACGTTACCACAATGATACCATCAACGATACCATCACAATGATACTCGATACCACAACGATACCATCACGATACTCGATACCACAACGATACCATCACGATACTCGATACCACAATGATATGATCACGATACTCGATACCACAATGATACCATCACGATACTCGATACCACAATGATACCATCACGATACTCAATACCACAATGATACCATCACGTTACTCGATACCACTATGATACCATCATGGTACTCGATACATCACGATACTCTACCACAATGATACCATCACGATACCGATACCATCACGATACCATCAATGATACTCTACTCGATACCATCACGATACTCTACCACAATGATACCATCACGATACTCGATACCATCACGATACTCGATACCATCATGATACCAAGACAAATAACGATACCACAACGAAACCATCACGATACTCGATACCATAATGATACCATCACGATACTCGATACCACAATGATACCATCACAATACTCGATACCACAACGATACCCCGCTCTCACGTCACCCCGCTCCTCCGCTCTCTCCACTGGCTTCCAGTTGAAGCTCGCATCCGCTACAAGACCATGGTGCTTGCCTACGGAGCTGTAAGGAAACGGCACCTCAGTACCTCCCAGGCTCTGATCAGGCCCTACACCCAAACAAGGGCACTGCGTTCATCCACCTCTGGCCTGCTCGCCTCCCTACCACTGAGGAAGTACAGCTCCCGCTCAGCCCAGTCAAAACTGTTCGCTGCTCTGGCCCCCCAATGGTGGAACAAACTCCCTCACGAAGCCAGGACAGCGGAGTCAATCACCACCTTCCGGAGACACCTGAAACCCCACCTCTTTAAGGAATACCTAGGATAGGATAAGTAATCCCTCTCACCCCCCCCCCCCTTTAAGATTTAGATGCACTATGTAAAGTGACTGTTCCACTGGATGTCATAAGGTGAATGCACCAATTTGTAAGTCGCTCTGGATAGGAGCGTCTGCTAAATGACTTAAATGTAAATGTAAATGTAAATAAAGAAGGCGTATTAGCCAAAGGCGTATTAGCCAAAGTCACAGAGTAGGACTTGATCCAGACAGATCTGTAGACATTTTCTTTTAAGTATGCATCAATCAATCAAACAATTCATTTGACTTTGGTAAAAACAATCTAATTACATAACATTAATGGTAATCATTTATTTGAATGGTAAGTCTATTGATAAACTGGGTAAATCAAGATGTAGCCTAGGTCTATTCACAATACAGGTGAATGCATATTCAATAGGAGTTTGGACGTTAATTGAGTTATTGAGCTTGTTTTGGCTAATTTCACACGGCTACAGAAGGACAAACAATCTGTTTCCCCTCCGTTTGGAAGCTTTTCTAAAAGTGCAGCAGTAATGACTTCGTTCACAGCTTTGCAAACGGAGTCCGTTGGTTCGTGAAGGAGACGTGAGGCAGAGACACTACGTGGCCAAAAGTATATGTGGACACCCCTTCAAATTAGTGGTTTCTATTTCAGCCACACCCATTGCTGACTGGTGTATAAAATTGAGCACACAGCCACGCAATCTCCATAGACAAACATTGCCTGTAAATGGCCCGTACTGAAGAGTTCATTGACTTTCAACGTGGCACGTTCATAGGGTGCCACCTTTCCAAAAAGTCAGTTCCTAAAATTTCCGCACTGCTAATGCTGCCCCAGTCAACTGTAAGTGATGTTATTGTGAAGTGGAAACATCTAGGAGCACGAACAGCTCAGCCACAAGGTTGTAGGCCACACAAGCTCACATCATGAGCACAATAACTGTTGGTTGGGAGCTTAATGAAATGGGTTTCCATGGCCGAGCAGCCACACACAAGCCTAAGATCACTATGCGCAATGTCATGCGTCAGCTGGACTGGAGTAAAACTCACCGCCATTGGACTCTGGGGCAGTGGAAACACGTTCTCTGGAGTGATGAATCAACGCTTCACCATCTGGCAGTCCGACAGATTAATGGGTTTAGTGGATGCCAGGAGAATACTACCTGCCCGATTGCATGGTGCCAACTGTAAAGTTTGGTGGAGGAGAAATAATGTTCTGGGGCTGTTTTTCATGGTTCGGGCCCTTAGTTCCAGTTAAGGGAAATCTTAATGCTACAGCATTCTAGACTTTGGCAACAGTTTGGGAAGGCCCGTTCTTGTTTCAGCATGACAATGCCTCCATGCACAAGCAAGGTCCATTCAGAAATGGTTTGGATGGTGTTGAATAACTTGACTGGCCTGCACAGAGCCCTGACCTCAACCCCATCGAAACCCTTTGGGATAAATTGGAACACTGACTGCAAGCCAGGCCTAATCGCCCAACATCAGTGCCCGACCTCACGAATGCCCTTGTGGCTGAATGGAAGCATGTCCCCGCAGCAATGATCCAACATCTAGTGGAAAGCCTTCCCAGAAGAGTGGAGGCTGTTATAGCAGCAATGTTCCAACATCTAGTGGAAAGCCTTCCCAGAAGAGTGGAGGCTGTTATAGCAGCAATGTTTCAACATCTAGTGGAAAGCCTTCCCAGAAGAGTGGAGGCTGTTATAGCAGCAATGTTCCAACATCTAGTGGAAAGCCTTCCCAGAAGAGTGGAGGCTGTTATAGCAGCAATGTTCCAACATCTAGTGGAAAGCCTTCCCAGAAGAGTGGAGGCTGTTACAGCAGCAAAGGTGGGGACTAACTCCATATTGACGCTCATCATTTTGGAAGGAGATGTTTGACGAGCAGGTGTCCACATACATTTGGTCATGTAGAACAAAGTTGTGAAAATCAGCATTATTTTGTGTTATGGTCCAAAACAAAGTTCTAGGTTAGTAAATCGATGTTAGCATCAGCTGTATACTAGAAAGAGAAGTTAGCCTGCAAAGCTGGAAGCTACCAGTGTCTTCTTGCATTGTAACGTGTTGAAGCCTGTATGGACATTGTGTTAATAGTGGAAGCTACCGGTATCTTCTTGCATTGTAAAGTGTTGAAGCCTGTATGGACATTGTGTTAATAGTGGAAGCTACCGGTGTCTTCTTGCATTGTAAAGTGTTGAAGCCTGTATGGACATTGTGTTAATAGTGGAAGCTACCGGTGTCTTCTTGCATTGTAAAGTGTTGAAGCCTGTATGGACATTGTTTTGCGAACGGTAATTTACAGTTTCAACATTTCTACATGATGTGTTGCATTATTCAAGTGTGTTAGCTCTTCACTCATGCTGCACAGAAAATAACAAGTCAGCTCAGACTCAGAGCAGTGGTGTTCATGTTATAGGGGACATCGGCTGCACTGCTAGACCCTCTCAATCAGTATACGACGTGAGACCCATTTAACAGAAGTTTCGAAAAATAAAACAAATTCTAGTCCAGAACCGTTTTTATTTTCTAGTATCGGAAAAGTACCAATGTTTCGGTTTACCGTGCAACACTAACACACACACACACTTTTAGTCTTAGTTACAATTTAGTAATTTAATCCTTTGTTAGTTTTAGTTATTACGAGTCGACAATTTGTCTAGTTTTAGTCCGTCATTTCAGTCAAACCTCTGTGTCGTTGTCGTCTGACCCATCCTGTGTCGTTGTCGTCTGACCAATCCATGTCGTCGTCTGACCAATCCTGTGTCGTTGTCGTCTGACAAATCCTGTGTCGTTGTCGTCTGACCCATCCTGTGTCGTTGTCGTCTGACCCATCCTGTGTCGTTGTCGTCTGACCAATCCGTGTCGTCGTCTGACCAATCCTGTGTCGTCGTCTGATCAATCCTGTGTGTTGTTGTCGTCTGACCAATCCCGTGTCGTCGTCTGACCAATCCTGTGTCGCCGTCTGATCAATCCTGTGTGTTGTTGTCGTCTGACCAATCCTGTGTCGTCGTCTGACCAATCCTGTGTGTTGTTGTCGTCTGACCAATCCTGTGTGTTGTTGTCGTCTGACCAATCCTGTGTGTTGTTGTCGTCTGACCAATCCTGTGTGTTGTTGTCGTCTGACCAATCCTGTGTGTTGTTGTCGTCTGACCAATCCTGTGTGTTGTTGTCGTCTGACCAATCCTGTGTGTTGTTGTCGTCTGACCAATCCTGTGTGTTGTCGTCAACTGACCAATCCTGTGTTGTTGTCATCTGACCAATCCTGTGTGTTGTTGTCATCTGACCAATCCTGTGTGTTGTTGTCATCTGACCAATCCTGTGTGTTGTTGTCATCTGACCAATCTTGGGTGGTGTTGTTTGTTGCCAGGTGGTTTGGGAAGTGCTGGTACATTCATGACCTTCTGAAGTATGAGTTCGACATGGAGTTTGATGTAAGTACACACACGCACCACACCAAGGTTTCAGTTAGCCGTTTTTTGGGCAAAAATAAAGCAGATCAATCAAATTGTTCGAAAAATAATAATAATCCCTTTGCAAAATAATGCATTTAGCCTATTCATTGATTTTGAAGTGCTAGTCGACGTAGTGAGAGCTGCTGCTACAGGTCATCAATCATCTGGGGGTTGCTGCTGGAGTGAAACAGGCTAAATGCAAAGCATGATTAAAATCAGCAATTCACGTGCAACTAGCCAGGCTTCATCAGCAAGTCACACACCAAATTGCAATGAGCAGGAGACAGTATGCATTTAAAAAACAAATGGTTTGAAGCCTGAGCGTTTTACTACATATTATGAGGCATGTCTTACCTTGCTTCAAAGTAGCCAGAACCAGACCAAACAGGCAGGCAATTATTATAGAAAAGACTGACACACACCATCCTATAGCCCTGACACACACCATCCTATAGCCCTGACACACACCATCCTATAGCCCTGACACACACCATCCTATAGCCCTGATACACACCATCCTATAGCCCTGACACACACCATCCTATAGCCCTGACACACACCATCCTGAACACACACCATCCTATAGCCCTGACACACACCATCCTATAGCCCTGACACACACCATCCTATAGCCCTGACACACACCATCCTGAACACACACCATCCTATAGCCCTGATACACACCATCCTGAACACACACCATCCTATAGCCCTGACACACACCATCCTATAGCCCTGACACACACCATCCTATAGCCCTGACACACACCATCCTATAGCCCTGACACACCATCCTATAGCCCTGACACACACCATCCTATAGCCCTGACACACACCATCCTATAGCCCTTACACACACCATCCTATAGCCCTGATACACACCATCCTATAGCCCTGATACACACCATCCTATAGCCCTGACACACACCATCCTATAGCCCTTACACACACCATCCTATAGCCCTTACACACACCATCCTATAGCCCTGACACACACCATCCTATAGCCCTGATACACACCATCCTATAGCCCTGATACACACCATCCTATAGCCCTGATACACACCATCCTATAGCCCTGACACACACATCCTATAGCCCTGATACACACCATCCTATAGCCCTGACACACCATCCTATAGCCCTGAACACACACCATCCTGAACACACACCATCCTATAGCCCTGACACACACCATCCTATAGCCCTGACACACACCATCCTATAGCCCTGATACACACCATCCTATAGCCCTGACACACCATCCTATAGCCCTGACACACACCATCCTGAACACACACCAGCCTGAACACACACCATCCTGAACACACACCATCCTATAGCCCTGATACACACCATCCTATAGCCCTGACACACACCATCCTATAGCCCTGAACACACACCATCCTGAACACACACCATCCTATAGCCCTGACACACACCATCCTATAGCCCTGACACACACCATCCTATAGCCCTGACACACACCATCCTATAGCCCTGATACACACCATCCTGAACACACACCATCCTATAGCCCTGACACACACCATCCTGAACACACACCATCCTATAGCCCTGACACACACCATCCTATAGCCCTGACACACACCATCCTATAGCCCTGACACACACCATCCTGAACACACACCATCCTATAGCCCTGAACACACACCATCCTGAACACACACCATCCTATAGCCCTGACACACACCATCCTATAGCCCTGACACACACCATCCTATAGCCCTGACACACACCATCCTATAGCCCTGACACACACCATCCTATAGCCCTGAACACACACCATCCTATAGCCCTGACACACACCATCCTATAGCCCTGACACACACCATCCTATAGCCCTGACACACACCAGCCTGAACACACACCATCATATAGCCCTGACACACAACATCCTGAACACACACCATCCTGAACACACACCATCCTGGACACACACCATCCTATAGCTCTGACACACACCATCCTATAGCCCTGACACACACCATCCTATAGCCCTGACACACACCATCCTATAGCCCTGATACACACCATCCTATAGCCCTGACACACACCATCCTATAGCCCTGACACACACCATCCTGAACACACACCATCCTATAGCCCTGACACACACCATCCTATAGCCCTGAACACACACCATCCTGAACACACACCATCCTATAGCCCTGACACACACCATCCTATAGCCCTGACACACACCATCCTATAGCCCTGACACACACCATCCTATAGCCCTGACACACACCATCCTGAACACACACCAGCCTGAACACACACCATCCTATAGCCCTGAACACACACCACCCTATAGCCCTGACACACACCATCCTATAGCCCTGACACACACCACCCTATAGCCCTGACACACACCATCCTATAGCCCTGACATACACCATCCTATAGCCCTGACACACTCCATCCTATAGCCCTGACACACACCATCCTATAGCCCTGATACACACCATCCTATAGCCCTGATACACACCATTCTATAGCCCTGAACACACCATCCTATAGCCCTGACACATACCATCCTATAGCCCTGACACACACCATCCTGAACACACACCATCCTATAGCCCTGACACACACCATCCTATAGACATGACACACACCATCCTATAGCCCTGACACACTCCATCCTATAGCCCTGACACACACCATCCTATAGCCCTGATACACACCATCCTATAGCCCTGACACACACCATCCTATAGCCCTGACACACTCCATCCTATAGCCCTGACACACACCATCCTATAGCCCTGACACACACCATCCTGAACACACACCATCCTATAGCCCTGACACACACCATCTTATAGCCCTGACACACACCATCCTATAGCCCTGATACACACCATCCTGAACACACACCATCCTATAGCCCTGAACACACACCATCCTGAACACACACCATCCTATAGCCCTGACACACACCATCCTATAGCCCTGACACACACCATCCTATAGCCCTGACACACACCATCCTATAGCCCTGATACACACCATCCTATAGCCCTGACACACACCAGCCTATAGCCCTGACACACACCATCCTATAGCCCTGATACACACCATCCTGAACACACACCATCCTATAGCCCTGACACACACCATCCTGAACACACACCATCCTATAGCCCTGACACACACCATCCTGAACACACACCATCTTATAGCCCTGACACACACCATCCTATAGCCCTGATACACACCATCCTGAACACACACCATCCTATAGCCCTGAACACACACCATCCTGAACACACACCATCCTATAGCCCTGACACACACCATCCTATAGCCCTGACACACACCATCCTATAGCCCTGACACACACCATCCTATAGCCCTGACACACACCATCCTGAACACACACCATCCTATAGCCCTGACACACACCATCCTATAGCCCTGATACACACCATCCTGAACACACACCATCCTATAGCCCTGAACACACACCATCCTGAACACACACCATCCTATAGCCCTGACACACACCATCCTATAGCCCTGACACACACCATCCTATAGCCCTGATACACACCATCCTATAGCCCTGACACACACCATCCTATAGCCCTGACACACACCAGCCTGAACACACACCATCCTATAGCCCTGACACACACCAGCCTGAACACACACCATCCTATAGCCCTGACACACACCATCCTGAACACACACCATCCTATAGCCCTGACACACACCATCCTGAACACACACCATCCTATAGCCCTGACACACACCATCCTGAACACACACCATCCTATAGCCCTGGCACACACCATCCTATAGCCCTGATACACACCATCCTGAACACACACCATGCTATAGCCCTGAACACACACCATACTGAACACACACCATCCTATAGCCCTGACACACACCATCCTGAACACACACCATCCTATAGCCCTGACACACACCATCCTATAGCCCTGACACACACCAGCCTGAACACACACCAGCCTGAACACACACCAGCCTGAACACACACCATCCTATAGCCCTGATACACACCATCCTGAACACACACCATCCTATAGCCCTGACACACACCATCCTGAACACACACCAGCCTGAACACACACCATCCTATAGCCCTGACACACACCATCCTGAACACACACCATCCTTATAGCCCTGAACACACACCATCCTTATAGCCCTGAACACACACCATCCTATAGCCCTGACACACATCATCCTATAGCCCTGAACACACACCATCCTATAGCCCTGAACACACACCATCCTGAACACACACCATCCTATAGCTCTGATACACACCATCCTATAGCCCTGACACACACCATCCTATAGCCCTGACACACACCATCCTATAGCCCTGACACACACCATCCTATAGCCCTGATACACACCATCCTATAGCCCTGAACACACACCATCCTATAGCCCTGAACACACACCATCCTATAGCCCTGATACACACCATCCTATAGCCCTGACACACACCATCCTATAGCCCTGACACACACCATCCTATAGCCCTGACACACACCATCCTATAGCCCTGATACACACCATCCTGAACACACACCATCCTATAGCCCTGATACACACCATCCTATAGCCCTGACACACACCATCCAATAGCCCTGATACACACCATCCTATAGCCCTGATACACACCATCCTGAACACACACCATCCTATAGCCCTGACACACACAATCCTATAGCCCTGATACACACCATCCTGAACACACACCATCCTATAGCCCTGACACACACCATCCTATAGCCCTGATACACACCATCCTGAACTCACACCATCCTATAGCCCTGACACACACCATCCTATAGCCCTGAACACACACCATCCTATAGCCCTGACACACACCATCCTGAACACACACCATCCTATAGCCCTGACACACACCATCCTATAGCCCTGACACACACCATCCTGAACACACACCATCCTATAGCCCTGATACACACCATCCTATAGCCCTGACACACACCATCATATAGCCCTGATACACACCATCCTGAACACACACCATCCTATAGCCCTGACACACACCATCCTATAGCCCTGATACACACCATCCTGAACACACACCATCCTATAGCCCTGACACACACCATCCTGAACACACACCATCCTATAGCCCTGACACACACCATCCTGAACACACACCATCCTATAGCCCTGATACACACCATCCTGACACACACCATCCTATAGCCCTGAACACACACCATCCTATAGCCCTGAACACACACCATCCTATAGCCCTGAACACACACCATCCTTATAGCCCTGAACACACACCATCCTTATAGCCCTGAACACACACCATCCTATAGCCCTGACACACATCATCCTATAGCCCTGAACACACACCATCCTATAGCCCTGAACACACACCATCCTGAACACACACCATCCTATAGCTCTGATACACACATCCTATAGCCCTGACACACCATCCTATAGCCTGACACACCATCCTATAGCCCTGACACACACCATCCTATAGCCCTGATACACACCATCCTATAGCCCTGAACACACACCATCCTATAGCCCTGAACACACACCATCCTATAGCCCTGATACACACCATCCTATAGCCCTGACACACACCATCCTATAGCCCTGACACACACCATCCTATAGCCCTGACACACACCATCCTATAGCCCTGATACACACCATCCTGAACACACACCATCCTATAGCCCTGATACACACCATCCTATAGCCCTGACACACACCATCCAATAGCCCTGATACACACCATCCTATAGCCCTGATACACACCATCCTGAACACACACCATCCTATAGCCCTGACACACACAATCCTATAGCCCTGATACACACATCCTGAACACACACCATCCTATAGCCTGACACACACCATCCTATAGCCCTGATACACACCATCCTGAACTCACACCATCCTATAGCCCTGACACACACCATCCTATAGCCCTGAACACACACCATCCTATAGCCCTGACACACACCATCCTGAACACACACCATCCTATAGCCCTGACACACACCATCCTATAGCCCTGACACACACCATCCTGAACACACACCATCCTATAGCCCTGATACACACCATCCTATAGCCCTGACACACACCATCATATAGCCCTGATACACACCATCCTGAACACACACCATCCTATAGCCCTGACACACACCATCCTATAGCCCTGATACACACCATCCTGAACACACACCATCCTATAGCCCTGACACACACCATCCTGAACACACACCATCCTATAGCCCTGACACACACCATCCTGAACACACACCATCCTATAGCCCTGATACACACCATCCTGACACACACCATCCTATAGCCCTGAACACACACCATCCTATAGCCCTGAACACACACCATCCTATAGCCCTGACACACACCATCCTGAACACACACCATCCTATAGCCCTGACACACACCATCCTATAGCCCTGACACACACCATCCTGAACACACACCATCCTATAGCCCTGATACACACCATCCTATAGCCCTGACACACACCATCCTATAGCCCTGACACACACCATCCTATAGCCCTGATACACACCATCCTGAACACACACCATCCTATAGCCCTGACACACACCATCCTATAGCCCTGATACACACCATCCTGAACTCACACCATCCTATAGCCCTGACACACACCATCCTATAGCCCTGAACACACACCATCCTATAGCCCTGAACACACACCATCCTATAGCCCTGACACACACCATCCTGAACACACACCATCCTATAGCCCTGATACACACCATCCTATAGCCCTGACACACACCATCCTGAACACACACCAGCCTGAACACACACCATCCTATAGCCCTGACACACACCATCCTGAACACACACCATCCTTATAGCCCTGAACACACACCATCCTTATAGCCCTGAACACACACCATCCTATAGCCCTGAACACACACCATCCTATAGCCCTGAACACACACCATCCTGAACACACACCATCCTATAGCCCTGAACACACACCATCCTATAGCCCTGAACACACACCATCCTATAGCCCTGAACACACACCATCCTGAACACACACCATCCTATAGCCCTGATACACACCATCCTATAGCCCTGACACACACCATCCTATAGCCCTGACACACACCATCCTATAGCCCTGACACACACCATCCTATAGCCCTGATACACACCATCCTATAGCCCTGAACACACACCATCCTATAGCCCTGAACACACACCATCCTATAGCCCTGATACACACCATCCAATAGCCCTGATACACACCATCCTATAGCCCTGATACACACCATCCTATAGCCCTGACACACACCATCCTATAGCCCTGATACACACCATCCTGAACACACACCATCCTATAGCCCTGACACACACCATCCTATAGCCCTGATACACACCATCCTGAAGTCACACCATCCTATAGCCCTGACACACACCATCCTATAGCCCTGAACACACACCATCCTATAGCCCTGAACACACACCATCCTATAGCCCTGACACACACCATCCTGAACACACACCATCCTATAGCCCTGACACACACCATCCTATAGCCCTGACACACACCATCCTGAACACACACCATCCTATAGCCCTGATACACACCATCCTATAGCCCTGACACACCATCCTATAGCCCTGACACACACCATCCTATAGCCCTGATACACACCATCCTGAACACACACCATCCTATAGCCCTGACACACACCATCCTGAACACACACCATCCTATAGCCCTGACACACACCATCCTGAACACACACCATCCTATAGCCCTGATACACACCATCCTGAACACACACATTTACATTACATTTAAGTCATTTAGCAGACGCTCTTATCCAGAGCGACTTACAACTTGGTGCATTCACCTTATGACATCCAGTGGGACAGTCACTTAACAATAGTGCATCTAAAACTTAGGGGGGGGTGGGGTGAGAGGGATTACTTATCCTTTCCTAGGTATTCCTTAAAGAGGTGGGGTTTCAGGTGTCTCCGGAAGGTGGTGATTGACTCCGCTGTCCTGGCGTCGTGAGGGAGTTTGTTCCACCATTGGGGGGCCAGGGCAGCGAACAGTTTTGACTGGGCTGAGCGGGAGCTGTACTTCCTCAGTGGTAGGGAGGCGAGCAGGCCAGAGGTGGATGAACGCAGTGCCCTTGTTTGGGTGTAGGGCCTGATCAGAGCCTGGAGGTACTGAGGTGCCGTTCCCCTCACAGCTCCGTAGGCAAGCACCATGGTCTTGTAGCGGATGCGAGCTTCAACTGGAAGCCAGTGGAGAGAACGGAGGAGCGGGGTGACGTGAGAGAACTTGGGAAGGTTGAACACCAGACGGGCTGCGGCGTTCTGGATGAGTTGAAGGGTTTAATGGCACAGGCAGGGAGCCCAGCCAACAGCGAGTTGCAGTAATCCAGACGGGAGATGACAAGTGCCTGGATTAGGACCTGCGCCGCTTCCTGTGTGAGGCAGGGTCGTACTCTGCGGATGTTGTAGAGCATGAACCTACAGGAACGGGCCACCGCCTTGATGTTGGTTGAGAACGACAGGGTGTTGTCCAGGATCACGCCAAGGTTCTTGGCGCTCTGGGAGGAGGACACAATGGAGTTGTCAACCGTGATGGCGAGATCATGGAACGGGCAGTCCTTCCCCGGGAGGAAGAGCAGCTCCGTCTTGCCGAGGTTCAGCTTGAGGTGGTGATCCGTCATCCACACTGATATGTCTGCCAGACATGCAGAGATGCGATTCGCCACCTGGTCATCAGAAGGGGGAAAGGAGAAGATTAATTGTGTGTCGTCTGCATAGCAATGATAAGAGAGACCATGTGAGGTTATGACAGAGCCAAGTGACTTGGTGTATAGCGAGAATAGGAGAGGGCCAAGAACAGAGCCCTGGGGGACACCAGTGGTGAGAGCGCGTGGTGAGGAGACAGATTCTCGCCACGCCACCTGGTAGGAGCGACCTGTCAGGTAGGACGCAATCCAAGCGTGGGCCGCGCCGGAGATGCCCAACTCTGAGAGGGTGGAGAGGAGGATCTGATGGTTCACAGTATCGAAGGCAGCCGATAGATCTAGAAGGATGAGAGCAGAGGAGAGAGAGTTAGCTTTAGCAGTGCGGAGCGCCTCCGTGATACAGAGGGAGAGCAGTCTCAGTTGAATGACTAGTCTTGAAACCTGACTGATTTGGATCAAGAAGGTCATTCAGAGAGATAGCGGGAGAGCTGGCCAAGGACGGCACGTTCAAGAGCTTTGGAGAGAAAAGAAAGAAGGGATACTGGTCTGTAATTGTTGACATCGGAGGGATCGAGTGTAGGTTTTTCAGAAGGGGTGCAACTCTCGCTCTCTTGAAGACGGAAGGGACGTAGCCAGCGGTCAGGGATGAGTTGATGAGCGAGGTGAGGTAAGGGAGAAGGTCTCCGGAAATGGTCTGGAGAAGAGAGGAGGGGATAGGGTCAAGCGGGCAGGTTGTTGGGCGGCCGGCCGTCACAAGACGCGAGATTTCATCTGGAGAGAGAGGGGAGAAAGAGGTCAGAGCACAGGGTAGGGCAGTGTGAGCAGAACCAGCGGTGTCGTTTGACTTAGCAAACGAGGATCGGATGTCGTCGACCTTCTTTTCAAAATGGTTGACGAAGTCATCTGCAGAGAGGGAGGAGGGGGAGGGGGCGGAGGATTCAGGAGGGAGGAGAAGGTGGCAAAGAGCTTCCTAGGGTTAGAGGCAGATGCTTGGAATTTAGCGTGGTAGAAAGTGGCTTTAGCAGCAGAGACAGATGCTGATCAAAGCCTCGCATCTGCACGTCGCTCCAACGGGTAGTATAACTTTTTCATTACTTTTTCATTATATTTCATTATATCACAACGGTTTGATTTGTCTTATCTTAGCAATTTCTTCTCAGCTAGCTACATAGCCGTCTTTGTATCAAAGATAATTGCGTAATTATCGTATTTCGCCGTCCTAACGTAGTCTTCACTAGCCAGCTAGCTAACGTCCACTGATTAGCTGCACTGGAGAAACTGTTACACTCAACTGAACGACTTGATCAGTGTAGTGTTAGCTAGCTACATAGCTGTCTTTGCTGTCTTCGTATCATCGTATCATCGTATCCAAGATAATTGTGTTGTTTAGGTTTAGAGTGTGTAGTCTTAGAGTGATTATCTTAATTTACCGAGGTTAGCTAGCCAGCTATTTGTCGTCCTTAACGTAGGTGACTCTGCTAGCTAGCCAACAGCTAATAACGCTAGCCAACGTCTTCTGTATAGAACTCAACTACCCGGTCGCATTCACAGGTTGTATCACATTTTCACTTCATTTTCATTACAGTACAACGGTTTGATTTGTTTGATCGTAGCTAGCTACTTAGCTAGCTACATAGCCGTCTTTGTATCAAAGATAATTGTGTAGTCTAGAGCGATTTTCTAGGTTCGCTAGCCATCTATTGTCGTTCTTTTAACGCAACGTAACGTAAACAACACTGCTAGCTAGCCTGCTAGCCCCGAATAGCAACACTGCAGAAACTATTACACTCAACGGAACGACTTGATTAGTGTAGTGTCAACAACGCACCCACTGCCAGCTGACCTACTTCAGCAGTACTGTATCATTTTAATCATTTTAGTCAATAAGATTCTTGCTACGTAGCTTAACTTTCTGAACATTCGAGACGTGTAGTCCACTTGTCATTCCCATCTCCTTTGCATTAGCGTAGCCTCTTCTGTAGCCTGTCAACTATGTGTCGGTTTATCCCTGTTCTCTCCTCTCTGCACAGACCATACAAACGCTCCTCACCGCGTGGCCGCGGCCACCCTACTCTGGTGGTCCCAGCGCGCGACCCACGTGGAGTTCCAGGTCTCCGGTAGCCTCTGGAACTGCCAATCTGCGGTCAACAAGGCAGAGTTCATCTCAGCCCATGCCTCCCTCCAGTCCCTCGACTTCTTGGCCCTGACGGAAACATGGATCACCACAGACAACACTGCTACTCCTACTGCTCTCTCTTCGTCCGCCCACGTGTTCTCGCACACCCCGAGAGCGTCTGGTCAGCGGGGGTGGTGGCACCGGGATCCTCATCTCTCCCAAGTGGTCATTCTCTCTTTCTCCCCTTACCCATCTGTCTATCGCCTCCTTTGAATTCCATGCTGTCACAGTTACTAGCCCTTTCAAGCTTAACATCCTTATCATTTATCGCCCTCCAGGTTCCCTCGGAGAGTTCATCAATGAGCTTGATGCCTTGATAAGCTCCTTTCCTGAGGACGGCTCACCTCTCACAGTTCTGGGCGACTTTAACCTCCCCACGTCTACCTTTGACTCTTTCCTCTCTGCCTCCTTCTTTCCACTCCTCTCCTCTTTTGACCTCACCCTCTCACCTTCCCCCCCTACTCACAAGGCAGGCAATACGCTCGACCTCATCTTTACTAGATGCTGTTCTTCCACTAACCTCACTGCAACTCCCCTCCAAGTCTCCGACCACTGCCTTGTATCCTTTTCCCTCTCGCTCTCATCCAACACCTCCCACACTGCCCCTACTCGGATGGTATCGCGCCGTCCCAACCTTCGCTCTCTCTCCCCCCCTACTCTCTCCTCTTCCATCCTATCATCTCTTCCCTCCGCTCAAACCTTCTCCCACCTATCTCCTGATTCTGCCTCCTCAACCCTCCTCTCCTCCCTCTCTGCATCCCTTGATTCTCTATGTCCCTATCCTCCAGGCCGGCTCGGTCCTCCCCTCCCGCTCCGTGGCTCGATGACTCATTGCGAGCTCACAGAACAGGGCTCCGGGCAGCCGAGCGGAAATGGAGGAAAACTCGCCTCCCTGCGGACCTGGCATCCTTTCACTCCCTCCTCTCTACATTTTCCTCCTCTGTCTCTGCTGCTAAAGCCACTTTCTACCACGCTAAATTCCAAGCTTCTGCCTCCAACCCTAGGAAGCTCTTTGCCACCTTCTCCTCCCTCCTGAATCCTCCGCCCCCTCCCCCTCCTCCCTCTCTGCAGATGACTTCGTCAACCATTTTGAAAAGAAGGTCGACGACATCCGATCCTCGTTTGCTAAGTCAAACGACACCGCTGGTTCTGCTCACACTGCCCTACCCTGTGCTCTGACCTCTTTCTCCCTCTCTCTCCAGATGAAATCTCGCGTCTTGTGACGGCCGGCCGCCCAACAACCTGCCCGCTTGACCCTATCCCCTCCTCTCTTCTCCAGACCATTTCCGGAGACCTTCTCCCTTACCTCACCTCGCTCATCAACTCATCCCTGACCGTTGGCTACGTCCCTTCCGTCTTCAAGAGAGCGAGAGTTGCACCCCTTCTGAAAAAACCTACACTCGATCCCTCCGATGTCAACAATTACAGACCAGTATCCCTTCTTTCTTTTCTCTCCAAAACTCTTGAACGTGCCGTCCTTGGCCAGCTCTCCCGCTATCTCTCTCTGAATGACCTTCTTGATCCAAATCAGTCAGGTTTCAAGACTAGTCATTCAACTGAGACTGCTCTCCTCTGTATCACGGAGGCGCTCCGCACTGCTAAAGCTAACTCTCTCTCCTCTGCTCTCATCCTTCTAGATCTATCGGCTGCCTTCGATACTGTGAACCATCAGATCCTCCTCTCCACCCTCTCCGAGTTGGGCATCTCCGGCGCGGCCCACGCTTGGATTGCGTCCTACTTGACAGGTCGCTCCTACCAGGTGGCGTGGCGAGAATCTGTCTCCTCACCACGCGCTCTCACCACTGGTGTCCCCAGGGCTCTGTTCTTGGCCCTCTCCTATTCTCGCTATACACCAAGTCACTTGGCTCTGTCATAACCTCACATGGTCTCTCTTATCATTGCTATGCAGACGACACACAATTAATCTTCTCCTTTCCCCCTTCTGATGACCAGGTGGCGAATCGCATCTCTGCATGTCTGGCAGACATATCAGTGTGGATGACGGATCACCACCTCAAGCTGAACCTCGGCAAGACGGAGCTGCTCTTCCTCCCGGGGAAGGACTGCCCGTTCCATGATCTCGCCATCACGGTTGACAACTCCATTGTGTCCTCCTCCCAGAGCGCCAAGAACCTTGGCGTGATCCTGGACAACACCCTGTCGTTCTCAACTAACATCAAGGCGGTGGCCCGTTCCTGTAGGTTCATGCTCTACAACATCCGCAGAGTACGACCCTGCCTCACACAGGAAGCGGCGCAGGTCCTAATCCAGGCACTTGTCATCTCCCGTCTGGATTACTGCAACTCGCTGTTGGCTGGGCTCCCTGCCTGTGCCATTAAACCCCTTCAACTCATCCAGAACGCCGCAGCCCGTCTGGTGTTCAACCTTCCCAAGTTCTCTCACGTCACCCCGCTCCTCCGTTCTCTCCACTGGCTTCCAGTTGAAGCTCGCATCCGCTACAAGACCATGGTGCTTGCCTTCGGAGCTGTGAGGGGAACGGCACCTCAGTACCTCCAGGCTCTGATCAGGCCCTACACCCAAACAAGGGCACTGCGTTCATCCACCTCTGGCCTGCTCGCCTCCCTACCACTGAGGAAGTACAGCTCCCGCTCAGCCCAGTCAAAACTGTTCGCTGCCCTGGCCCCCCCAATGGTGGAACAAACTCCCTCACGACGCCAGGACAGTGGAGTCAATCACCACCTTCCGGAGACACCTGAAACCCCACCTCTTTAAGGAATACCTAGGATAGGTTAAGTAATCCCTCTCACCCCACCCCCCCTAAGTTTTAGATGCACTATTGTTAAGTGACTGTCCCACTGGATGTCATAAGGTGATTGCACCAATTTGTAAGTCGCTCTGGATAAGAGCGTCTGCTAAATGACTTAAATGTAAATGTAAATGAGGAAAATGTAGAGAGGAGGGAGTGAAAGGATGCCAGGTCCGCAGGGAGGCGAGTTTTCCTCCATTTCCGCTCGGCTGCCCGGAGCCCTGTTCTGTGAGCTCGCAATGAGTCATCGAGCCACGGACGGGAGGGGAGGCCTGAGCCGGCCTGGAGGATAGGGGACATAGAGAGTCAAGGGATGCAGAGAGGGAGGAGAGGAGGGTTGAGGAGGCAGAATCAGGAGATAGGTGGGAGAAGGTTTGAGCGGAGGGAAGAGATGATAGGATGGAAGAGGAGAGAGTAGCGGGGAGAGAGCGAAGGTTGGGACGGCGCGATACCATCCGAGTAGGGGCAGTGTGGGAGGTGTTGGATGAGAGCGAGAGGGAAAAGGATACAAGGCAGTGGTCGGAGACTTGGAGGGGAGTTGCAATGAGGTTAGTGGAAGAACAGCATCTAGTAAAGATGAGGTCGAGCGTATTGCCTGCCTTGTGAGTAGGGGGAAGGTGAGAGGGTGAGGTCAAAAGAGGAGAGGAGGGAAAGAAGGAGGCAGAGAGGAAAGAGTCAAAGGTAGACGTGGGGAGGTTAAAGTCGCCAGAACTGTGAGAGGTGAGCCGTCCTCAGGAAAGGAGCTTATCAAGGCATCAAGCTCATTGATGAACTCTCCGAGGGAACCTGGAGGGCGATAAATGATAAGGATGTTAAGCTTGAAAGGGCTAGTAACTGTGACAGCATGGAATTCAAAGGAGGCGATAGACAGATGGGTAAGGGGAGAAAGAGAATGACCACTTGGGAGAGATGAGGATCCCGGTGCCACCACCCCGCTGACCAGAGGCTCTCGGGGTGTGCGAGAACACGTGGGCGGACGAAGAGAGAGCAGTAGGAGTAGCAGTGTTGTCTGTGGTGATCCATGTTTCCGTCAGTGCCAAGAAGTCGAGGGACTGGAGGGAGGCATAGGCTGAGATGAACTCTGCCTTGTTGACCGCAGATTGGCAGTTCCAGAGGCTACCGGAGACCTGGAACTCCACGTGGGTCGTGCGCGCTGGGACCACCAGAGTAGGGTGGCCGCGGCCACGCGGTGAGGAGCGTTTGTATGGTCTGTGCAGAGAGGAGAGAAACAGGATAAACAGACACATAGTTGACAGGCTACAGAAGAGGCTACGCTAATGCAAAGGAGATTGGAATGACAAGTGGACTACACGTCTCGAATGTTCAGAAAGTTAAGCTACGTAGCAAGAATCTTATTGACTAAAATGATTAAAATGATACAGTACTGCTGAAGTAGGCCAGCTGGCAGTGGGTGCGTTGTTGACACTACACTAATCAAGTCGTTCCGTTGAGTGTAATAGTTTCTGCAGTGTTGCTATTCGGGGGCTAGCAGGCTAGCTAGCAGTGTTGTTTACGTTACGTTGCGTTAAAAGAACGACAATAGATGGCTAGCGAACCTAGAAAATCGCTCTAGACTACACAATTATCTTTGATACAAAGAGGCTATGTAGCTAGCTAAGTAGCTAGCTACGATCAAACAAATCAAACCGTTGTACTGTAATGAAATTAAGTGAAAATGTGATACTACCTGTGAATGCGACCGGGTAGTTGAGTTCTATACAGAAGACGTTGGCTAGCGTTGGCTAGCTAGCAGAGTCACCTACGTTAAGGACGACAAATAGCTGGCTAGCTAACCTCGGTAAATTAAGATAATCACTCTAAGACTACACACTCTAAACCTAAACAACACAATTATCTTGGATACGATGATACGAAGACAGCAAAGACAGCTATGTAGCTAGCTAACACTAAACTAATCAAGTCGTTCAGTTGAGTGTAATAGTTTCTCCAGTGCAGCTAATCAGTGGACGTTAGCTAGCTGGCTAGTGAAGACTACGTTAGGACGGTGAAATACGATAATTACGCAATTATCTTTGATACAAAGACGGCTATGTAGCTAGCTGAGAAGAAATTGCTAAGATAAGACAAATCAAACCGTTGTGATATAATGAAATATAATGAAAAAGTTATACTACCCGTGGGAGCGAAGTGCAGATGCGACCACT
>NW_025749623.1:20000-23638 GCF_021184085.1 Oncorhynchus gorbuscha | reverse complement strand
CTGTTACTGTTCTCTCTGCTCTACTTAATCAGCTCTGAAACCTCTCTGTTCAGTGTCACTTCACCCCAAACTTAGTCGATGGAAACTGGCTGTACATACTTCATCACCTCCTTTTTGTATTGTATTTATTTTCTGGAACATAATCTATATAAAATGTGTTTTATTGATGTTGTAAATGAATATATTCATACGTACTATATATTAAGTAAATAAATGAAAAGCAAATACTGAGCCATCTTTGATGTTGTTTTAAAATAGTTGAATAACTTTGAACACGTTTGCCTTTTCAGTATTTATTTGTTCCTACCAGACACAGCACAGTTCCAGTATGTATGATCTCCTATACACTCACCTTGGCAGAGTTGGGCTCAGTTCATTCCAACGACCAACACAGTGAATGAAAAACATTTAAAAATGAGTATTGAAAGTGATGGACAATTAATTCCTTTCCTGAATAGACTTAGTGGAAATGGAATTGACTTCAGCCCTTTCCATAGCTTCAATTATACAAATGATATAAATAACCCTCATAATTGAGGGCTCAGGGAGCCCTGCTACGAGTAGCATTTTTCCTATATAGGACAATTGACACGCACAGAACTGACCTTGGTACAGTACAACATTGGTGGAAAATGTACATTTTCATCCTTTTTAGTGGTTCAGGTTTTAAGACTCACCAAGTATATCATGTCTATAGACCAGTGATTCCCAGATGGCAGGAGAGGGCTGAAATCTTTTGGGTTGTGGCTGGAACGACTTGTTCTATTCTAGCTTTAGTCAAAAAGGTTGAGTCAGTCAAAATGTGCCTCTATTCCTAAAGGTTTTGTGAGTCATAAATGCTTGAGAACCACAGTTGTAAACAGCACAGTGCTGAGGGAAGCTTGGTCAAATGTTGGCTCATATCCACACCTCAGACACTCAGGTACTCTGGTGTATTTTCTCTATTTTCTTGGGAAACAACATTACCAGTGATGAGTACCACAGTACATCTGTATGGACTTGCAAACACAGCATCCTGTAACAAGTCATTCCCTAGTAGTTGTCATGGAATAATGACAGAGAACTATACAGCGTTTCAATTCTTTCCTTCATATCCAGACCTCCGTACTGCGCAGCTTGGATTTCCAGCCCTTCCCTTTGCTCTTCCAGAAGCTGTGTCTCTCCTGTCTGGAGCTCCTGGTTGTTGGGAAGCTGCAGCTCTGTCTCTATACCAGCATCAGGCTTCTTATTAAATGGGGAACAGTTCCCAGCACAGGTCCAGTCAGGCCGGTGGTCGGCTACCAGATCCAAGTTCGGTAGCAACGTCGTACTGGTGGACATCCTAAGGCCCAGAGACGACATCAGTGAGGGGCTGTCGGGAGAGAAAGTCTCAAGGTTTCCTGCCCCCCTTTCTCTACCCCATAATTCCCCCATGATCCTCCCTCCCTGAGCCTCACTGAGTGTCTGATCTTCTTCCATCCTAGATGATTAAGCTCCAGAAGGTTGAGGAGGATGCAGAAGAGACCCACGCAGAACATGAAGAGGAGGAAGATGGTTTTCTCTGTGGGCCGTGACACGTAACAGTCCACGGGCTGCGTGCAGGGTGGGGCCTTGCACAAAAAGTGGACGGGCACTCGGAAGCCGAAGAGGAACCACTGGGCCATGACAAAGCCCACCTCCAGCAGCGCCCGGAAACACATGGAACACGTAGTACTTGGAAAGGACGCCTCCGGTTCCTCCTCCACCTCCAGGACCCCCTGGTGCATTGTAGTGGCTATTTCTGTAGACGCGAGCCCTGGCCTGGGTTAGTAGTGGTGTAGTGGCTGTAGTGGTGGCAGCTCCCTTTAGGAGGCTCTGACTCTGGGCAGTGATTCCCTCCAAGACATTGGCCAAGCTGTGACCTAAGTGCCGGTGTGAACGGATGGAGCAGCTATCCGAGTCACAGCTCCGGTTGAATGCCTCTCGACCTCCATCCTTCCCCCCGTCTCGAGGCAAGTCCCTTGGGTTAACCCCCTGGCCCTGCCCGCTGTCCTGCGGCAGCTTCGACCAGATTATGCCACGTATATATGATAAAAACAGAGAGACGGAGTCGGTGACGCTGATGATGTGGAAGACCCAGAAGCGCGGCTGTGAGATGGGCGCGAAGGCATCATAGCAGACTGTGGCGCAGCCCGGCTGCAGGGTATTGCACACAAACATCTCCTGCTCATCGGCGTACACGTCCTCAGTCGCCACGGCAATGATGAGGAGGCGAAAGATCACCATGACGGTGAGCCAGAGGCGTCCAATCATGGTGGAGTGCTGGTGGACGGCGTCCAGGAGACGTTTGAGGAGCGTCCACTCCGTCATAATGGCCGTCTTCCTCTCAGAAAGTCAAGAGGATTCTAATACAGTGGAACACAGCGGTCTAGGAACACAGCGGTCTAGGAACACAGAGGTCTAGGAACACAGCGGTCTAGGAACACAGCGGTCTATGAACACAGCGGTCTAGGAACACAGAGGTCTAGGAACACAGAGGTCTAGGAACACAGAGGTCTATGAACACAGAGGTCTAGGAACACAGAGGTCTAGGAACACAGCGGTCTAGGAACACAGCGGCCTAGGAACACAGAGGTCTAGGAACACAGAGGTCTAGGAACACAGCGGTCTAGGAACACAGTGGTCTAGGAACACAGCGGTCTAGGAACACAGCGGTCTAGGAACACAGCGGCCTAGGAACACAGCTGTCTAGGAACACAGTGGTCTAGGAACACAGCGGCCTAGGAACACAGCGGTCTAGGAACACAGCGGTCTCATCCACACTTCCATGCTCTTCCTTGGTTTTAGATCAGATATAGCACTGGATCCACTCTTCTTCTGGAAGTACTGACATACAGCACTGACCGCTGGCGTCTCGGGGAAGAAGGAGAGCTGCCTGGTGTAGCCTACAGTGGCATGTAAAGCGCTTTGCACACTGAAAAGCGTTATGTAAATCCAATCAATTATAGTGTAGGCAGATCCAGTTCTCCTCTCCGCCAGTCCTGGATGTACAGGAAACAGGTGCTGTAGATCCACTGTAGCCCTGGATAGCTTGCCTGGAACACACAGTGGTCAAAGAAGGGCAACACCTCCCTTCATCCACCCTCCTGTGTTGTAGGTGTAATAAAGCCCTGGATGGTTTCCCCCTGTCTGTTCTGAAATACACCGCTCTGACTTGCAGCTCCAACACTCCTCTGGGTCCACTCCAACCCTGGCTGTCTTAGGAGGAAATACCTGAGGACAGTCACTCTGAGCTGGGGCTACAGCCCTGGACCCACTCCAGTCTTGGACCCATTCTAACCTTGATTGTACTAGCATACAGACTTTATCCCCCTGCCCTAAAATATACAGCAATACACTGATCTCCTCTAGCACTGGCTGCCCTGCAGTAGAGCCCTCCCCTCGCGCCAGCCGTCCTGTAGTACAAGACTCTTAGGATATCCACTGGTTGTAGATGCACTGGAGTCCCGGCTCCTCTGTAAATAGACAGGCAGCCACTCTCCTGTCTCCTGTCTCTGAACCAGAGAAGTGGAGTCATCTCGGCAAGTAAGTCATCCCATCCCGGCACTTCTTCAAAGATAAGGAATGATTCTAAACACACACACATACACAAATGAATGGACACACACACAAAAACAGTC
>NW_025749623.1:0-17500 GCF_021184085.1 Oncorhynchus gorbuscha | reverse complement strand
TCCTGGTGCCAGCACTCTGTCACACAGTGTTAGTCTAACAGAATAAAAATGATCTGAATAGAGTGGGTCACACACAATCAACAGAACTCACTCCTGCTTGTGAGCAAAATGACAAATATTTTTAAAAAAACATTTAAAAAAAACATTTAAACCATTTTAATTTCTAATACGTCAATGTCTGTTTGGTACTGCTTATTCGCACATCGCGAGAGGAGGGATCCATTGGATTTAACCCTCTGTGTGTACTCTGTGGAGTGACTGTGGAGTGGCCCCTCAAGTCGTCCGCTTGGGGATTACAGGGGCCCCATCCCTAGACAAAGGAAGTGAACTCAGGGGCCAGGCGGAGAGAGAGAGAGAGACAAACAGACAGACAGAGGTAGTCGGAGAGAGAGAAGGCAAGAAGGGCCTTCTATGCCATCAAAAGGAACATAAAATTCGACATACCAATAAGGATCTGGCAAAAAATACTTGAATCAGATTTTAAAAAACATTGCCCTTTATGGTTGTGAGGTCTGGGGTCCAATCACCAACCAAGACTTCACAAAATGGGACAAACACCAAATTGCAAAAATATCCTCAGTGTATAACGTAAAAGACCAAATAATGTATGCAGAGCAGAATTAGGCTGATACCTGCTAATTATAAAAATCCAGAAAAGAGACGTTAAATTCTAAAACCACCTAAAAGGAAGCGATTCCCAAACCTTCCATAACAAAGCCATCATCTACAGGGAGATGAACCTGGAGAAGAGTCCCTTAAGCAAGCTGGTCCATTGGGCTCTGTTCACAAACAGAAACATACCCCACAGAGCCCCAGATCAGCAACACAATTAGACCCAAACAAATCATGAGAAATAAACAGATATATTGGAAAGAACTAAAATAAAACAGAGCAAACTAGAATGGCCCTAAACAGAGAGTACACAGCGGCAGAATACCTGACCACTGTGACTGACCCAAACTTAAGGAAAGCTTTGACTATGTAGAGAGTGAGTGAGCATAGCCTTGCTATTGAGAAAGGCCGCCATAGGCAGACCTGACTCTCAAGGGAAAACAGGCTATGTGCACACTGCCCACAAAATGAGGTGGAAACTGAGTTGCACTTCCTAGCCTCCTGCCCAATGTGTGACCATATTAGAGACACATATTTCCCTCAGATTACACAGATCCACAAAGAATTCCCATACCTACTGGGTGAAATACCACAGTGTGCCATCACAGCAGCAAGAGAGAGAGACAGACAGAGAGAGAGAGAGAGACAGAGAGAGAGAGACACAGAGAGAGATAGAGAGACAGAGAGAGAGAGAGAGACAGAGAGACAGAGAGAGAGAGAGAGAGAGAGAGAGAGAGAGAGAGAGAGAGAGAGAGAGAGAGAGACAGAGAGAGAGAGAGAGAGAGAGAGAGAGAGAGAGAGAGAGAGAGAGAGAGAGAGAGAGAGAGAGAGAGAGAGAGAGGAAGTCTGTGTCTCCTCTCCCTGTTCGGGCGGGGCTCAGCGGTCGTCGTCGCCGGTCTACTAGCTGCCACTAAAGGTGGCTCCTCTCCCTGTTCGGGCGGTGCTCAGCGGTCGTCGTCGCCGGTCTACTAGCTGCCACTAAAGGTGGCTCCTCTCCCTGTTCGGGCGGTGCTCAGCGGTCGCGTCGCCGGTCTACTAGCTGCCACTAAAGGTGGCTCCTCTCCCTGTTTCAGGGCGGTGCTCCACTAAAGCGGGGCGGTGCTCAGCGGTCGTCGCCGGTCTACTAGCTGCCACTAAAGGTGGCTCCTCTCCCTGTTCGGGCGGTGCTCAGCGGTCGTCGTCGCCGGTCTACTAGCTGCCACTAAAGGTGGCTCCTCTCCCTGTTCGGGCGGTGCTCAGCGGTCGCTCGTTTGCGGTGCTCAGTCTACTAGCTGCCACTAAAGGTGGCTCCTCTCCCTGTTCGGGCGGTGCTCAGCGGTCGTCGTCGCCGGTCTACTAGCTGCCACTAAAGGTGGCTCCTCTCCCTGTTCGGGCGGTGCTCAGCGGTCGTCGTCGCCGGTCTACTAGCTGCCACTAAAGGTGGCTCCTCTCCCTCTTTGCGGCGGTGCTGGTCTACTAGCTGCAACTAAAGGTGGCTCCTCTCCCTGTTCGGGCGGTGCTCAGCGGTCGTCTCGCCGGTCTACTAGCTGCCACTAAAGGTGGCTCTCTCCCTGTTTGGGCGGTGCTCAGCGGTCGTCATCGCCGGTCTACTAGCTGCCACTAAAGGTGGCTCCTCTCCCTGTTTGGGCGGTGCTCAGCGGTCGTCGTCGCCGGTCTACTAGCTGCCACTAAAGGTGGCTCCTCTCCCTGTTTGGGCGGTGCTCAGCGGTCGTCGTCGCCGGTCTACTAGCTGCCACTAAAGGTGGCTCCTCTCCCTGTTTGGGCGGTGCTCAGCGGTCGTCGGCCGGTCTACTAGCTGCCACTAAAGGTGGCTCCTCTCCCTGTTTGGGCGGTGCTTCGGGCGGTGCTGCCACTAAAGGTGGCTCCTCTCCCTGTTTGGGCGGTGCTCAGCGGTCGTCGTCGCCGGTCTACTAGCTGCCACTAAAGGTGGCTCCTCTCCCTGTTTGGGCGGTGCTCAGCGGTCGTCGTCGCCGGTCTACTAGCTGCCACTAAAGGTGGCTCCTCTCCCTGTTTGGGCGGTGCTCAGCGGTCGTCGTCGCCGGTCTACTAGCTGCCACTAAAGGTGGCTCCTCTCCCTGTTTGGGCGGTGCTCAGCGGTCAGCGGTCTACTAGCTGCCACTAAAAGTGGCTCCTCTCCCTGTTTGGGCGGTGCCCAGCGGTCGTCGTCGCCGGTCTACTAGCTGCCACTAAAGGTGGCTCCTCTCCCTGTTTGGGCGGTGCTCAGCGGTCGTCGTCGCCGGTCTACTAGCTGCCACTAAAGGTGGCTCCTCTCCCTGTTCGGGCGGTGCTCAGCGGGTCGTCGTCGCCGGGTCTACTAGCTGCCACTAAAGGTGGCTCCTCTCCCTGTTCGGGCGGTGCTCAGCGGTCGTCGTCGCCGGTCTACTAGCTGCCACTAAAGGTGGCTCCTCTCCCTGTTCGGGCGGTGCTCAGCGGTCGCTGCACTAAAGGTGGCTCCTCTCCCTGTTCGGGCGGTGCTCAGCGGTCGTCGTCGCCGGTCTACTAGCTGCCACTAAAGGTGGCTCCTCTCCCTGTTCGGGCGGTGCTCAGCGGTCGTCGTCGCCGGTCTACTAGCTGCCACTAAAGGTGGCTCCTCTCCCTGTTTGCTGCCACTAAAGGTGGCGGGGCTGCTCAGCGGTCGTCGTCGCCGGTCTACTAGCTGCCACTAAAGGTGGCTCCTCTCCCTGTTTGGGCGGTGCTCAGCGGTCGTCGTCGCCGGTCTACTAGCTGCCACCGATCCTTTTTCCTTTTCTTTTGGTTATGTCTGTTTTGTGTTTCACCTGGTTTCATTTTGGTTAATTAGGGGAGGTATTTAATTTGACATTTCCTTTGGGGTTTTATGCGGGATTGTTTTCATTTGAACTGTCAGTGAATTTGGGTTTCGTTTTATTAGCTCATGTTTTACAGGTGTTTTTTCCCAGGACTGTGTCTGAGTGGGGTTTTCGTGGCCTATTACTGTAGTCCGGTGTCCTGTTGTTTTTTGAGCTAGTTAAATAAAATACCCTTTTCTTTGCAACTGGTTTCTCCTGCACCTGACTCCACACCCACATCTCCTTGGGGAGATCTCACACTTTGACTATGTACAGACTCAGTGAGCATAGCCTTGCTATTGAGAAAGGCCGCCAATTGCAGACCTGACTCTCAAGGGAAGACAGGCTATGTGCACACTGCCCACAAAATGAGGTGAAACTGAGCTGCACTTCCTAACCTCCTGCCCAATGTATGACCATATTAGAGACACATATTTCCCTCAAATTACAGAAACCCACAAAGAATTTGAAAACAAGCCCAATTTTGACAAACTCCCATATAATTTGGGTGAAATACCACAGTGTACCATCACAGCAGCAAGATTTGTGACCTGTTGCCACAAGAAAAGCTCAACCAGTGAAGAACAAACACCATTGTAAATAAAACCCATATTTCTGTTTATTTATTTTCCCTTTTGTACTTTTTGTAACTATTTGCACATAATATGACATTTGAAATGTCTTTGTTCTTTTGTAACTTTTATGAGTGTAATGTTTACTGTTCATTTATATTGTTTATTTCACTTTTGTTTATGATCTATTTCACTTGCTTTGACAATGTAAACATATGTTTACCATGCCAATAAAGCCCTTAAATTGAAATTGAATTGAAAGAGAGAGTGGCGACGAGACACAACTCCATCTCATCCTAAACCCCTGCCCCCAACTTCACCCTAGCCCCGTCTTGACAGACCCCCCTTCTAAAAATAGGAAGTCCTTTTTCCAAGGCGATGTGACGTTGGGAATCATTTGTGGTGTTTCTATTCTGGGAGGTAATCTGTTGCGTCTGGGGTTATGTGTGCTACTGCTGCAGGAGTGTCAGAGGAATTATCCACCCTCTCCGGTTGTTCATGACAGAATGACCAAGGATGTCCGGAACTCTGTACCTCTGGGCTTTGTCAAGAGGCAGCCAGTGAATGAATGGCAGACAGGATTAGAAGGAGAGGGGGGGGGGGGTGGAGGAGAGAGGAGGAGAGCATGTGAGACAGAGAGAGAGAGAGTGAGAGAGAGAGAGAGAGAGAGAGAGAGAGAGAGAGAGAGAGAGAGAGAGAGAGAGAGAGAGAGAGAGAGCTCACAGAGACCAGCTTTGCCAGTCCTAGAGTAAGTCTCTCTCCACTCCAACAAGTCCTCTTCAGAGTGCTCCAGCAATACTTTCATCTGAGCTTAGTGTGAACGTATAATGAGAATAGAAGCCATATAGATATGAATGGAAAGGCCTCTTTTACTGGCCTTGCCTGCTCGCTACTAATCTCTAATCTTGCAGACAGTGGTAAATGCTTTCTCACGTTCTCTCAGTTTATAGGCTACAAAATCTCCCTCCCTGACACCTTTCATTAAAAATATTGCAAAAGTTTCTCTCCCCCTATTGTGAATGATATCAAAATGTTCTTGACACAATTGTTTAGACACCAACTCCTTCCCATAACATGTACAATAACAGGTTAAATCAACACTGGCTTTTTATAAACTCTGAATCACTGCTTGCACAAAACCCAAGGGAAAAACAACCCTGACCATTTATCTATTTATCAAGTCAAACTCAGCTTGGTGACAGAGGCAGAAAGTGACGTCACAAGGCAGGATCAAAGAACCAGTTATCTTCCCTAAATATTCAACAACAAAAAAACTTCACTTCATGCTTCTACACCTGCATTGCTTGCTGTTTGGGGGTTTAGGCTGGGTTTCTGTACAGCACTTTGAGATATCAGCTGATGTACGAAGGGCTATATAAATAAATTTGATTTGATTTCATATAATCCCAGTTCACAGAAAAAGACTGACTAGAAGCTATAATGGCATGATTTACTGGATATATCTCCCACCCACCCAAATGAATTTGCTTCCTTCCTAATAAAATTGAAAATCCCCAAGTACATATCAACGTTTATCGAAGTCAGCTGGCTTGCTTATAGGATCCTGCTTTGTGATGCACCCCTCTGATGTCATTCAGTTGCCTACCTAAGTACTTCTTCCATCCTGCCCTCGTTGCCTCATTGAGTAGGCTCTCAGACACAGACAACTGGAGGGTCTGAGCTGTGGGCTCTGTGGGAGACGTATTAAACACTTTACAGTCTGCTGCCTCCATTGACAGTCATGACAGAGTGTCAGACCTATTGAATTCTATAGTCAAGGCTTAGTTGATCTGCTATGAGGAATGTGGTAAAAAAGATCTCCATCCCACTTCGAATTTCCTCTGGCCGAATAGACACACACACACACACACACACACACACACACACACACACACACACACACACACACACACACACACACACACACACACACACACACACACACACACACACACACACACACACACACACACACACACACACACCACTGAAAAAACTACTGCATCATTATACAGTACACTGTCTCTGTTAACGTAGAATACAAAAACCAAGTATAACAAAACTTATCTTCCCTCATCCAAAGAATTCACGTGTACTTCCCTGTCAAATGAATAATTTCAACCTAAATAAAAGAGTACCCCAAAAGCCTTGCCTCAGCCACCACCTCCACTCCTCCATGGAAGGTTTATTCTAGGAGCATTACCATATGGACCGAGACGCGGGCTCAGTGAGTGAAAGGGCCTTGGTTGAGGCTGTCTGTAACAGGATTATGGGGATATTATGGTGAGTAGGAGTGGCTCCCGGTGTAACTGGCTGTGATGTGAATAGGATTTCTGTGTGTCTGGTCTGATCAGGGCCGAGGCTGGGGGAGGGCTACTCTCCTCTCCCCTCCTCTACTCCAGATAATCCTTTACTGTTCTCTTCTCACCCCTTGGCCGACCGGTCCACCTTCAGGATACTTCATCTGCAGCCACACACACACTGCTACTGCGGCGACTGAGTTTCTCACTCTCTCTGTCTCACACACACACGCTGCTACTGCTGCGACTGAGTTTCTCACTCTCTCTGTCTCACACACACAGACACTCACACAGAAAGGGATATAGAGAAGAGAGAGAGACAGAGAAATAGCAAGCAGCCCTTGAGAGTAGGGCCTCACACTTTTTATTGAGGCCTGGTGACATGAAGAACTCTACTGGGATGGTAAGATCACTTGTTTACTTCTCTCTCTCTCTCTCTCTCTCTCTCTCTCTCTCTCTCTCTCTCTCTCTCTCTCTCTCTCTCTCTCTCTCTCTCTCTCGCTCTCTCCGTCTCTCTCTCTCTCGCTCTCACTCTCCTCGCTCTCGCTCTCTCTCGCTCTCGCTCTCTCTCTCTCTCTCTCTCTCTCTCTCTCTCCCTCTCTCGCTCTCACTCTCTCTCTCGCTCTCGCTCTCTCTCTCTCTCTCTCTCTCTAAAAATGTCAATACCAGTGTGTTTACATTCAAATGAACTAGTTGTTTCCTCAGAAAATTCCCATTGTGGCATGTCCCACATCAATATTTGAACCCACTTTATTTAACCTCTTGACCTGGTTTGTTATGAAGTTCAACACGTGCTCTTCATGACAGAATGTTACAATGAGGTGAAATGAATAGATTGACAGAATGCCATGACCCTAAAGGCAGTCTACTCATAGAATGATGACCCATGTGTGTTTGGTGTTATCTTGGCTGTGCCTACAGTAGCAGCTTAGGTATTGGTGTATTGGCGCTAGTGTTTTGGTGATTCAGTGAAATTGTTTGTGATACTGAACATGTGGGCTATACTGTCTCTGCAAGAAGGCTTTGGTAGTGAAAGGAGTACTCAACTTTAGAAGAAATACTAAATTAATTGAAATGAGGAAATATTTAGTCAATTCAATTGAACATTAGTTGTATGTTTTGTATGAATCATTGCATTATTAGGCTTAAAGCTAGAATCTGCAGTTAATACAATAACAAAACAGAAACCCCACCTTTGTTTTGGTAAAAAACTGAGGGACAGGGCTGGAGAAATGTAACCACTCTCAAATTCAAAGACAGAGCTGTGGATGCAGACTGACCGTCTATGGTATTAAAACGACAGTTTTAACCATGTTTTAACGCTATACAGTGTGTGTTTACATTTACGTTGTTGACAAACATTGGAGTAAAACAAGCTTATATTTTGGGTTCTGATGGGTTACAACAGTTGAACTAAAAGCTCATGAAGCATTTCTAAGTGTTTATAAGTCCAAAAATGGATGTAGCAACGAAACATTCTTGCTTCAATAGGTATTAGTTTGAATGGTGTCAACACGTTTTCCTACCATCAGGCATTATGTGCAGTTCAGATATAATAACACATTCATCTTCATATCTGACATGGTAGTAAGTAGATTCCATGAACAGTGTCTCTTATACAGAAGGACGTATAATGAAATAAGGGACCTAGAGAGGATGTGTTATTTCAGTTGTGATTCATCTCTCTTCTCACAGCCGCTGTAGCGTGCAGACTGCCCTCAGTCTGGCCAGAGACTGGGATTGACTATACTGAACATAGACCTTCCATAATAGTCTTATGTATTAGTGTAAATGGCTAGAGGTCATTGGTAGTGGCTATGTCAAAGCTACTTACTGTATATGGGAGCGTAGTCCTGACATAATTCAATTCAAATTGGGACTTGATGTTGCCATAATCAACCTCACAGTCAAATAGTTGGATGGTCAAACTCCTGGATTTAGCCACATGGCTTCATTGTTTTGAACTGATTCTCCTGCCAACAAATACCATTGCAAGATATATGATCACAGTGTACACTGATATTATATGATGCTAATATATTATTGTCCAAATGTGTAGCAGAACCCCACATCAGTCTGATTGATGGCCCCCTCTGTGGCAGCCATGACCCCAGAGCAGCTCCTGGGCCCGCAGGTATGCAGTCCTGTAGGGGAAATGAAGGTCTTGCATGAGGAGGAACGAGGGGAGGAGTCTGACCCCTGTCCTCAGGAAGTGATGGACTGCTATGGCCACTCCCCCTTAATGACTCACAGCCCCAGCACCGACAGGTGGGTCAGGAAACAAACAGACAACACACAGAACACACACACACACACAGAACACACACGCGCACACACACACACACACACAGAACACACACACACACACACACACAGAGAACACACACACACACGCAGAAACACCCACAAAGGGAGGCAAGGGAGAGAGAGTGAAACACAGTGAGGAAGAGAGAGGATAAGAACACATGGTACAAGAAGGGGGGAGGGGTTAGAGAAGTTGTATGTGAGGTTATTCATAGAGGAATCCTTTAATAAGGGGATTTAAATTATGTACAATAACATGCATTGGCTCTCTCTTACGTCCTCCTTGTCTGGGTCCCAAATGTCTCCTTATTACCTATATAGTGCACTACTTTAGACCAGAGCCCTGTGGTGTCATATAAAGGGAATAGTGTGCCATTAGGGACTCATCCCCGGACTCTCCGTTTTGCCCTGTGTTGACTTTGTCTCTCTGTTGTCCTGCAGTCTTAGCAGTGAGGAGCCCTTCTGTCGTATCTGCCACGAGGGAGGGGGTGTCGGGGAGCTGCTCTCCCCCTGTGAGTGTGCAGGGACGCTGGCCATGGTCCACCGAGGCTGCCTGGAACACTGGCTCACTGCCTCCAACAGCAGCCGCTGTGAACTCTGCCACCACCAGTACGCCCTGGAGAGACTGCCCAAGCCACTCACTGAGGTAGGGGAGAAAGAGTAGGGTGAAGTTACCCCTAGATGCTGATCTTGGGTCAGTTTATCATTCCCCCCACTAGGTTAGGATTAAGGGAGGGGAAGCTGATCCTAGATCTGTACTTCATGGAAATTTTACTGTGGCGTTAGGTGAGACGGAGACATATGCGCTCACATGCATGAAGGCATAGACACATGCAAGCAAACACACACACTCAAGCACACATACACTAACAAACACACACTCATAAGCAACCACGCACATGTGCACTTCAGGGAGAAAGGGTGCACACACCAGAGGAGGCTGGTTGGGGGGGAGCTATAGTAGGACGGGCTCATTGTAATTAATGGTTGAACTGCAATTCATCGAACGGAGTCAAACATGGTACAAAATAGATGTCATCAAAAACACCATAAAACTACAGTAAAATAGTCATCACATACAACGCTTTTGGAAAGTATACAGACAGCTTTCCTTTTCTACATTCATTTTGTTACGTTACAGCCTTATTCTAAAATTGATTGAATTATATTTTTTCCTTATTAATCTACACACAATACCCCATAATGACAAAGCAAAAACAGTTTTGGGGGATTTTTTTTGCAATTGTATATATCCTAGAGATGGTTAATTCAATTGATTGGACATGATTTGGAAAGGCACACACCTGTCTATATAAGGTCCCACAGTTGACAGTGACCACAGGCACATGACTGCCCGCTTGGAGTTTGCCAAAAGGCACCTAAAGGACTCAGAACATGAGAAACAAGATTCTATGTTCTGATGAAACCAAGATTCAACTCTTTGGCCTGAATGCCAAGTGTCACGTCAGGAGGAACCCTGGCACCATCCCTATAGTGAAGCATGGTGGTGGCAGCATCATGCTGTGGGGATATTTTTCAGAGGCAGGGACTTGGAGAGTTATCAGGATCGAGGGAAAGCTGAATGGAGCAAAGTACAGAAAGAACGTTGATGAAAACTTGTTCCAGAGAGCTCAGGACCTCAGAAGGGGGCGAAGGTTCACCTTCCAACAGGACAATGACCCTAAGCACGCAGTCAATACAAAGCAGGAGTAGCTTCGGGTCAAGTCTCTGAATGTCCTTAAGTGGCCCAGCCAGAGCCCGGACTTGAACCCGATCAAACATCTCTGCAGAGACCTGAAAATAGCTGTGCAGCGACGCTGCCAAAGGTGCTTCAACAAAGTACTGAGTAAAGGGTCAGAATATTTATGTAAATGTGATATTTTCAGTTTTTTAATTTTATTAACTTTGCTAAAAATTCAAAAAATATATATTCTTTGTTATTATGGGTTATAGTGTGATGATTGATGAGGGGGGAAATAATTAGAATAAGACTGTAAAGTAACAAAATGTGGAAAAAGTACTTTCCGTATGTACTGTACATCAACTATATTATGCAGTCTCAATTTATCAGGGTTGAGGTCACTTTCAACTCACTTCCTGAATTGACTCAATTGAAATGGAATTTACCCCAACCCACCTGTCACTTCATCTCAAACCCATTAAGGAATATACAAACTGCTGTCTCAAAGATAGTCTTCATAGAAGAGAACAAACATTATTCAGGTTGCAGATGGATGTATATTTTTTATTTTAACTTTATTTAACTAGGCAAGTCAGTTAAGAACAAATTCTTATTTTCAATGACGGCCTTGGAACAGTGGGTTAACTGCCTGTTCAGGGGCAGAACGTCAGATTTGTACCTCGCCAGCTCGGGGGCAGCTCGTCAGCTCGGGGGCAGCTCGTCAGCTCGGGGACTAGTAACCTTCCGGTTACTAGTCCAACGCTCTAACCACTAGGCTACCCTGCAACGATTCCCTATTCTACAGTCCACATAACCCTATCTATTCTATTCAATACATTTCTATCTGGCCATTGTGTAACAAGTCACCCTCCTGTACAGAGCCCCTAGCTGGATTCACATTGGAGTGTCTGATGTCACTGACTGCTTTTACCAGTAAAGCCACTTAGCCTGAGAAACAGATTAGATGGTGTTTCCTGTCACTAGCTGTAGCTGAGCTGCAGCTGCTCCATAGAGTTTGATAGATGGTGCACTTGGCCCAAACACTGTTTTAGCATGGGCACAGTGATATCAAGGGCTTTCATCATTGTGAAGTAGTCAACTGGGTGGGACTTGCAATGGCTTAAGGAAGGATCCCAGAATTTCATCCAGGTCAGCATAAGGGGTCAGCCAATGAAAAATATTCCTGAGAAAACATTCCATAATGGCAGGTGGCAGTGAATAACCAACCTTGGCTTTGGCCTATACTTCCAGATTATACACACTCCAGCACAGTAAGTGGTGCTATGCACCTTTTCCGTTTATTTAGAAACTGGCAATTCCCTCTCAGAAGTAGAAAAAGAGGGGATTGTCTACTTTAAATGGAGACAGCATTGCCCTCAATGGCACTGCCCATGCTGAAACAGAAGCAGACATTGCAAAGATATGAGCTTTGTAATGCATCTCTATGAGATTCCTCAGGACAGGACATTACGTCGTCCTGTATTAATGGTCTCCTCCCAGCCTGTCGCATGTGTGTTGGCCACTGGCACCAGGTAATCTGTTAAGAACCATGTGTTGTATGGAGGGAGCTAATGTACAAGACACACACACACACACACACACACACACACACACACACACACACACACACACACACACACACACACACACACACACACACACACACACACACACACACACACACACACACACACACACACACACACACACACACACACACACACACACACACACAGAGTAGGAGACAAAACAACAGCTGATCTGACAGATGAATGGAGATATGGCCTGGTCCATCACCACAGCGTTCTATATTCAGTGGTTAACATTTTAAAGTCTCAAATTCTAAAGTGAAATGTGATTTTCGATACTCATCCAAAAGCCAAAAGCCAACACCATCTAGTGTAGATACTGTACTTGTACATAACAGTGATTTAGATTGTTCTGTTCCCTGGCCTCCTCTCTGTGTCAGTGAATGAAGTCATGCGATGCTTAATGTCATTTGGAATTGAACTGATATTACCGTCATTCTATCCATTCTAATCACAGTACATCCCCCACCTCCCCCCGTCCCCTCTCTCCCTCCCTCCCTTCCTCAGTGGCTGGGCTCACCAGCCATGCAGCACCAGAGACGGACGCTCTGCGGTGACGTCATCTGCTTCCTGTTCATCACACCGCTGGCTAGCCTATCAGGATGGCTGTGTGTGCAGGGTGCTATGGACCTGTATTTCAGTAACAGTATGGAGGCTGTTGGACTCATGGTGCTCACCCTGGCTCTCTTCACCATCTACTGCTTCTGGACTGTGGTGAGTTGTTGGGGCTGTTGTGGGTTGGGGTTACATTTGGGATTGTTTATAGCAGTGGAGGCTGGTGGGAGGAGCTATAGGAGGACAGGCTGGAATGGAATAAACGGAACAGTATCAAACACACAGAAACCATGTTTGAGTCCGTTCCATTTATTCCGTTCCAGCCATTACAATGAGCCCGTCCTCCTATAGCTCCTCCCATCAGCCTCCACTGGTATATAGTGTAATGGTGGAACAAAGTAAATAGAATGACTAATAAAACTATAATTATTAAAGGGTTAATGCAAGATTGTTTCTACTTCCCCAGAGTCAGCTGAACTCATGGACACATTTTTAAGTCTCTGTGGCCAGTATAAAGAAAGCTAGAGGTAGTTTCACCAATGCTAACTAGCGTTAGCGCAATGACAAAGTCTATGGGATCAGCTAGCTGATTGTGCTAACGCTAGCTGATCCCATAGACTTCCATTCATTACTATCTGTCAGAGATGATAGTGTAAACCAAAGCCAGCTGTTATTGGGCAGTTTCCCATTTAAAACCTTTTTAATGTGTATGTGGACGTTCCCTCTCTCAAGTGAGCATCTTTGAGCATGCTTACCTATGTACGCTCACGTGGAAAGCATGCTTAAGCTAGAGAGGGAACGCCTACTTACACAGACAGGAAGCAAAGATTAACTGACTTTTTGTGACGTCTTCATTATCCACCATCTTTGCTGTCCGTTTTCTTCAGATTGGTGCCTAATCAACATGGCCCTGGTTGGGGAAGTAAACAAACACAGCTTGCATAAGTGACGTCACATGTGTTTAAATTAAAGGGGAAGTTAAGTATTTTACAACTTAATGTTAGATGGTTCCTCACCCTGAAGGTAGTCTATGCACCAGGAGAGATTGTAATCCATGGTTCTGTTTTTTTAGAACAGCCACTACAAACATCCTTGACTTAAAGAGAAATGTCACAGTTTCCCCTTGTCATACTCATCATCTCCAGCACCACCGCAACATCAACATGTGTGAAAATGGTTCTATGTTTTGTAGTAAAAAAGATAGAGGAAGATAAACGTTTCCAATGACATCTGTGTGCATCATGTGATTTTAACCAATTATGAGTAGGCATTGCCTACCAATTGGTTGATGTCATTGGAAACACTGTCTGGTAAAAATCAACTGCTCTCTTCCACCACCAGGTGTCGCTGCGCTACCACATCCACCTGTTCAGGACGTGGAAACAGACAGACCAGAGAGTTAGGCTACAGATCCCCCGACCAGCACGAACCATGCACACACACCACACACTGAACCTCAGCTTCCTTAGCAAGGACACCAGAAAGGAGACTGTGGTGTAGATGGAGTGGAACTGGGTGTAGTGTCCACGATACTTTGGCAAGAAGACTGTGATGTAGCCAGAATGGGACGGGGTCGAGTGTCACATTTCTAGTGTCACATTTAACAGGTCCCCAGTGTCCGGTCTGGAGGGTGAAGTCACAAGCTCTGCTGGTTGGCTACTGCATAGCAACCTAGTGGTGCCAAAAGCCCTGGTCTGCCCTAAAAAGCCTATGTCAACCATCGCCAGAACGGCCAAACATATATATTTTTACGCTCGTTTTGGACTCCAAAATTTGTTTATTATGATCAAGTTCAAACCCGATGGTGAATTATTTAAAAGTTCGCTACAAATCGAGAAATTATATTAAATAGTGATCCATTCTGACTGCTACATTTGTCATCACACAGGATCAGGTGCTGACTCAGACCAATCAGGGACCATAAAGCTACGAGCAGGCTCTCTCAGGCAGGATGAAAACGACTACATCGACCATGATCCTTCGCTAGTTACTGCCACTTTCACCATGATCCTTAGTGATTCTTTGGCGCCATTCAGCAATATGGTCCGCTTCAAATTCAAATCATTCCATGCGCCATCGGGAGCTTTCATAGGAACACGTGGATGACGTCAGCGCTATCACCATCTACTGGTTTTAATGTCTATGGTTTCCTGGGCAAGGATACTTTGGTGTAGCTGGAGTGGGACTGGTCCCAGTATCCACTGTACGCTCAGCAAGGAGACAATGACATGGGCAAGCTACTTTCAGCAAGGTGACATGAGCAAAGGATACTTTGGAGTGGGACTGGTCCCAGTATCCACTGTACGCTCAGCAAGGAGACAATGACATGAGCAAGGATACTTTGGTGTAGCTGGAGTGGGACTGGTCCCAGTATCCACTGTACGCTCAGCAAGGAGACAATGACATGAGCAAGCTACTTTGGTGTAGCTGGATTGAAACCAGGCCAGATCTCACTAAGGATACAGTGGTGTTGCTGTAATGGGACTGGGCCCAGTCCTCATGCTGCTTCAACAAGGATACAAGGTTATTTCTATTAGAATAAGGCCCCGTTGCTACACTTTTTTAACAAAGACTTGGATCAAGGAGACAGCAATGAAAATGTTCTACCAAGGAACCTTCAGAGGACCAAACCTTCATCTGCAGAGAAGACTTTTTATATATTTATAGACACCAGCCTTTGAGACTTACTCAGTTGGACATAACTATTTTCTAAAGACTGTTTTGAGTGATGAGATTAATGACAATGAAATTGATGTCCCACTCCCAGTTGATGTTGGGCCCAGATTTTTTTCCAACCGTTCCCAGACTATGAAAAAAAAAATAACTCTTGGACTCTTGTTTAGAATGACTAGTTATCGTTCACTAAACACGCTGTTACACCTGCAAATAACCACCTTAGTTAGACCTGCAAACATCTTTAAAGGACATTTCACTCAAAAGGTTTGTTAGATATTTGTAGCTATATTCCTCAATGATGAACACTGTCTAATTTCCTGGTTTCCTGCTTCTAAACAACCTGTTGTGGGATGTGGCTACGTTTTTACATCAGACTACTGAGGTTTGAAAACGTCTGACAAACTTTGACTTGAAAGTGTAATGTCCCTTTAAGTGACATTTGAAAACAATCTTTCCTGAGGACCACAAAGTTTAGAAATGTTGCTTTGACGATCTGTGAATTGTTTATACAAATCTTTAGTTCCACTTTATACTAAGTTTGTCACTACAAACACTGTGGCTAATTACTGTTGTAATATCACTACTAGAGTAACTTCAGCATTACTACAGAGGTATCAGAGAACCATGTTATGTAAAGTGTTATCCATCGTCTTTCCAGGCACAGGCTATGCAAACCACACCAACAATTAACCAAACACTGACATTAGTTAAGGAAACATCTTTATTGAAATCAGAAGTATTTTGGTGCATAAAGTACAAGCCAACATTGAGATTTTCTGACGTCAATTGAACGTTCAGAGGATGTTACAGTTAGTTGTTTTTATAACAGAAAGAAAATAAAGTTTCAGAAATAAAATAAGAAACAATGTTGCAAAGCCACCAAAGTACCTGTGAAACAATAAGAGGAAGCATCCTGTCCACATAGTTTTAGGATGACCATGAAAATGTCCACATTATATGATGGATAGAACTCCTCTCTCGCTGAATGCAGGGGTAAGGTAAAAACACCCGAAAACATCCATCTTACAGATAGTTATAGTACTAACATACTGTAATACCATACAAGTGGAACAATCTGTCATTTTTCCCAAACAGGATTTGAAACAGTCGGGACACAAGGCATATTCATACTGTATGACAAAATGAAACATATTTTCTTAAAAAACTTTGACAATTGAATGATGTGACATTAAAGACAATAAGGGCACATGAATTTTACTACGCGTAAGCGGGGAGGAGACGATGTTAGGAACGCCAGAGTAGCAGGGACAAAACGCCATGTCGCTGCTTAAAGAATACATAGCTTGATCCCAGATCTGTCTATTGCTGTTTGACAAATGACCATAGGAGTTGACTAGACAGCACTAACAGATCTGCCATTTTAAAGGAGCTACCACTATTTTTCAGGTACAGGCAACTATACAAACAGTCAAACTCTTGCATTAGTTTAGGAAAAAATCTGCATTGAAATCACACATTTGTGTTGGTGCTCCCAAATCACCATCAAGCTCCCACAGGCACATAAATAATAACATTGGTGACATGGCCAGTGTCAAATGACACCCTTCCCTGTGCAGTGCCCACACTGTGGTTCATGGCAAAAGTAACGCACTATGTAAGGGATAGGATGTCATTGTAGCTTTTCCAGTGGGTATTCCTGTGAATTCCCGGGTCGGAGGCAGTGTTCTCAGGTCAGAATGAGGAGAGGAGTTACATAACAGAGCAACTCTCCTGCTGTTCCCCGAGCCTGGAAAACATACAAACAATCGTCAGTGTGAAGGAAATGACACACACTTAGCCTCTGACAGATGCCTTGTGCAAACACCTGGAACATGCAATTAGAACAGAATGACTGTCACACAAACAATTAGGACTCATAATGTGTGTGTGTTGCCAGCACACAGCAAGCATAGCTCTATGGAGGAGAGGAATACACAGCAAGCATGGTTCATGGGGGTGAGGAACACACAGCAAGCATGGTTCATGCAGTAAGGAGAACACACAGCAAACATGGTTCATGAGGAGGAACATTGGCTAGCATGGGTTCAGCAGGTGAGGGAAACACACAGCAAGCTGTGTCATCACACAGATAAAACAGCAGCCATTGCAAATGAGGTTGTAGGTCACTTCCATTTCTGGATGCACCCAAGGCCGTACTTAAGCCCAACAGGCGCTGTTCAAAACTAGTTCTTAAGAACCATTTTGATATTAGTTAAAGATATCTTGGAATGATTATATCATGGTGGCTTGTATAAAATGTGTATAGTGCCATTCAGTCATTGAACTGTGGCTGATAGACGCCAAGCAGAGTTTCCAACCATGTCATTTTGTTTGGCTTCTGATCATTTTAGTGCCATTTTTTAAGATAATTTTGCCATCATCATCAGCAGCTTTGTTCAAAATA
>NW_025749622.1:7500-23664 GCF_021184085.1 Oncorhynchus gorbuscha | reverse complement strand
TAGTGGTGTTTATCAGTACCTTTAGTAGTGGTGTTTATCAGTACCTTTAGTAGTGGTGTTTATCAGTACCTTTAGTAGTGGTGTTTATCAGTACCTTTAGTAGTGGTGGTTATCAGTACCTTTAGTAGTGGTGTTTATCAGTACCTTTAGTAGTGGTGTTTATCAGTACCTTTAGTAGTGGTGTTTATCAGTACCTTTAGTAGTGGTGTTTATCAGTACCTTTAGTAGTGGTGTTTATCAGTACCTTTAGTAGTGGTGTTTATCAGCACCTTAGTAGTGGTGTTTATCAGTACCTTTAGTAGTGGTGTTTATCAGTACCTTTAGTAGTGGTGTTTATCAGTACCTTTAGTAGTGGTGTTTATCAGTACCTTTAGTAGTGGTGTTTATCAGTACTTTAGTAGTGGTGTTTATCAGTACCTTTAGTAGTGGTGTTTATCAGTACCTTTAGTAGTGGTGTTTATCAGTACCTTTAGTAGTGGTGTTTATCAGTACCTTTAGTAGTGGTGTTTATCAGTATCTTCAGTAGTGGTGTTTATCAGTACCTTTAGTAGTGGTGTTTATCAGTACCTTTAGTAGTGGTGTTTATCAGTACCTTTAGTAGTGGTGTTTATCAGTACCTTTAGTAGTGGTGTTTATCAGTACCTTTAGTAGTGGTGTTTATCAGTCAGTAGTGGTGTTTATCAGTACCTTTAGTAGTGGTGTTTATCAGTACCTTTAGTAGTGGTGTTTATCAGTACCTTTAGTAGTGGTGTTTATCAGTACCTTTAGTAGTGGTGTTTATCAGTACCTTTAGTAGTGGTGTTTATCAGTACCTTTAGTAGTGGTGTTTATCAGTACCTTTAGTAGTGGTGTTTATCAGTACCTTTAGTAGTGGTGTTTATCAGTACCTTTAGTAGTGGTGTTTATCAGTACCTTTAGTAGTGGTGTTTATCAGTACCTTTAGTAGTGGTGTTTATCAGTAGTAGTGGTGTTTATCAGTACCTTTAGTAGTGGTGTTTATCAGTACCTTTAGTAGTGGTGTTTATCAGTACCTTTAGTAGTGGTGTTTATCAGTACCTTTAGTAGTGGTGTTTATCAGTACCTTTAGTAGTGGTGTTTATCAGTACCTTTAGTAGTGGTGTTTATCAGTAGTAGTGGTGTTTATCAGTACCTTTAGTAGTGGTGTTTATCAGTACCTTTAGTAGTGGTGTTTATCAGTACCTTTAGTAGTGGTGTTTATCAGTAGTAGTGGTGTTTATCAGTACCTTTAGTAGTGGTGTTTATCAGTACCTTTAGTAGTGGTGTTTATCAGTACCTTTAGTAGTGGTGTTTATCAGTACCTTTAGTAGTGGTGTTTATCAGTACCTTTAGTAGTGGTGTTTATCAGTACCTTTAGTAGTGGTGTTTATCAGTACCTTAGTAGTGGTGTTTATCAGTACCTTTAGTAGTGGTGTTTATCAGTACCTTTAGTAGTGGTGTTTATCAGTACCTTTAGTAGTGGTGTTTATCAGTACCTTTAGTAGTGGTGTTTATCAGTACCTTTAGTAGTGGTGTTTATCAGTACCTTTAGTAGTGGTGTTTATCAGTACCTTTAGTAGTGATGTTTATCAGTACCTTTAGTAGTGGTGTTTATCAGTACCTTTAGTAGTGGTGTTTATCAGTATCTTCAGTAGTGGTGTTAATCAGTACCTTCAGTTGTGATGTTTATCAGTACCAAGCAGTCATTTACGATCTAGTACACAACCAATTGTAAGATTAAATGCATTTGTGTCTATGCACGTGGAGATCCGTGTGTGTGCGTACTTGTGTGCCGGGCGACCAGACCTATCCAACACCATCGATTCTCCTCTAATGAGGTAATACAAGTGCAGCCTGGAAACCATTTAGGACGGAACAATACCCACACACACACTTCTCAGAACTCATCGAAAGCGACTACTGGAACCAGTCGTCACGGTGATATAACTCCCGGTTACCGGCGGCGACCTGGGGGCGAGGTGGAGCGTTGAGGAGTAAAGGGAAATACAGGAGGATGGATGGACGATCATGATGAGAATGTCCAGTACTTATTGATCTCCCACTAACAACCATTGTTCATGATGGTTGTAAAGGCTATAGAATAGGCCTGTGGTGCATTCAGAAAGTATTCAGCCTCCGGACTTTTCACATTTTGTTATGTTACAGGCTCATTATAAAATTGATTAAATAGTTTGTTTTCCTCACCAATCTACACACTATACCTCATAATGACCAGCAAAAAAAATAGTTTTTGAAATTGATGCAAAATGTATACAAAAATAAAACACTTGAATATTACATTTATATATACTATTCAGACCTCAGTACTTTGTTGAACCACCTTTGGCAGCGATTACAACCTGCAGTCTTCTTTGGGTATGGCTACAAGCCTTCACACCTGTATTTGGGGAGTTTCTTCCATTCTTCTCTGCAGGTCTTCTTAAGCTCTGTCAAAGTTGGATTGGGAAACAGTCGCTGCTCAGCTATTTTCAGGTCTCTCCAGAGATGTTCGATTGGGTTCAATCCCGGAATCTAGCTGGGCCACTCAAGGACATTCAGAACATGTCCCAAAGCCACTCCTGCGTGTCCTGGCTGTGTGTTTAGGTTCGTTGTCCTGTTGGAAGGTAAACGTTCACCTGAGTCTGAGGTCCTGAGCGCCCTGAAGTAGTGTCAAGATTCTATATTTGCTCTTTCTGACATACTGACTTTCCAAACCCATCGTCCCTGCTGCTGAAAAACATCCCCACAGCATAATGCTGCCACCACCATGCGTCACCATAGGGATGATGCCTGGTCCTCCAGATGTGACGCACGGCACTCAGGCCAAAGAGTTCAATCGTGGTTTCATCAGAACAGAGAATCTTGTGTCTGATGGTCTGAGAGGCTTTAGGTGCCTTTTGGCAAACTCCAAGTGGGCTGTAATGTGCCTTTTACTGATGAATGGCTTCCGTCTGGCCACTCTACCATAAAGGCCTGATTGGTGGCGCTGCAGAGATGGTTGTCCTTCTGGAAGGTTCTCTCATCTCCATAGAGGAACTCTAAAGCTCTGTCAGAGTGACTATTGAGTTCTTGGTCACCTCCGTGACCAAGGCCCTTCTCCCTCGATTGCTAAATTTGGCCGGGCGGCCAGCTCTAGGAAGAGTATTGGTGGTTCTAAACTTCATCCATTTAAGAATGATGGAGGCCACTGTGTTCTTTGGGACCTTCAATGCTGCATACATTTTTTGGTTCCCTTCCCCAGGTCTGTAGCGCGACACAATCATGTCTCGAGGCTTTAGATAAGTCCTTTGACCCACTCTCATGGCTTGGGTTTTGCTCTGACATGCGCCATCAACTGTGGGGCCTTAAATAGACAGGTGTGTGCCTTTCAAATAATGTCCAATCAATGTAATTGACCACAGGTGGACTCAAAAAGTTGAGAAAATCTCAAGAATGATAAATGGAAACAGGATGCACCTGAGCTCAATTTCGAGTCTCATAGCAAAGGGTCTGAATACTTAAATAAGGTATTTCTGTCTTTTATTTGTAATACATTTGCAAAATGTCTAAAAACCCATTTTTGCTTTGTCGTTATGGGGTATTGTGTTTCGTTTGATGAGGATTTTTTAAAAAAAATTTTAAAATATAGCTGTTACATAACAAAATGTGTAAAAAGTGAAGGGTCTGAATACTTTCCAAATGCACTACATACGTTTGATATCTGATCTCTAGTGAGTGGGGTTAAAAGCAGAAAGGTAATCAGATTTGTACTGGGTGTTGATCTAACAGCAATCTATATTTATTCATGGGGGTTTAAAGATGTAGAATACCCTTTCATGGTGTGTGTGTGTGCTTTCCCCTGCCTGCCTGCATGTGTGTGTGAGTATGTGTCCCTGCCTGCATGTGTGTGCCTGCAGAGTATGTGTCTGCCTGCATGTGTGTGTGAGTGTCTGCCTGCCTACGCATGTGTGTGTGAGCATGCCTGCCTGCATGTGTGTGTGAGTATGTGTCTGCCTGCCTGCATGTGTGTGTGAGTATGTGTCTGCCTGCCTGCATGTGTGAGAGTATGTATCTGCCTGCCTGCATGTGTGTGTGTGTGAGTATGTGTCTGCCTGTGAGTATGTGTCTGCCTGCCTGCATGTGTGTGTGTGAGTATGTGTCTGCCTGCCTGCATGTGTGTGTGAGTATGTGTCTGCCTGCCTGCATGTGTGTGTGAGTATGTGTCTGCCTGCCTGCATATGTGTGTCTGCAGAGGTCAGGCGACAGTGTGGTTACAGTGACATGCTGGATGTTGGTGTTATTTCTGCACTCTAGAACATTCTAGTGACATGCTGGATGTTGGTGTTATTTCTGCACTCTCAATCTAGTGACATGCTGGATGTTGGTGTTATTTCTGCACTCTAGAACAATCTAGTGACATGTGATGTTGTGTTATTTCTGCACTCTAGAACAATCTAGTGACATGCTGGATGTTGGTGTTATTTCTGCACTCTAGAACATTCTAGTGACATGCTGGATGTTGGTGTTATTTCTGCACTCTAGAACATTCTAGTGACATGCTGGATGTTGGTGTTATTTCTGCACTCTAGAACAATCTAGTGACATGCTGATGTTGGTGTTATTTCTGCACTCTAGAACAATCTAGTGACATGCTGGATGTTGGTGTTATTTCTGCACTCTAGAACAATCTAGTGACATGTTGAATGTGTTATTTCTGCACTCTAGAACAATCTAGTGACATGCTGGATGTTGGTGTTATTTTCACTCTAGAACAATCTAGTGACATGCTGGATGTTGGTGTTATTTCTGCACTCTAGAACAATCTGTGACATGTTGGTGTTATTTCTGCACTCTAGAACAATCTAGTGACATGCTGGATGTTGGTGTTATTTCTGCACTCTAGAACAATCTAGTGACATGTTGGTGTTATTTCTACACTCTAGAACAATCTAGTGACATGCTGGATGTTGTGTTATTTCTGCACCTAGAACAATCCAGAACATGTTGGTGTTATTTGCAATCAGAACAATCTAGTGACATGTTGGTGTTATTTCTACACTCTAGAACATTCTAGTGACATGCATGTTGGTGTTATTTCTGCACTCTAGAACAATCTATTTTATTATGCTGGATGTTGGTGTGTTATTTCTGCACTCAGAATAGTTGTGGCATGTTGAATGTTGGTGTTATTTTTCTGCCCTCAGAACAATCTAGTGACATGTTGGTGTGTATTTCTGCACTCTAGAACAATCTAGTGACATGCTGGATGTTGGTGTTATTTCTGCACTCTAGAACAATCTAGTGACATGTGATGTTGGTGTTATTTCTGCACTCTAGAACAATCTAGTGACATGCTGGATGTTGGTGTTATTTCTGCACTCTAGAACAATCTAGTGACATGCTGGATGTTGGTGTTATTTCTACACTCTAGAACAATCTAGTGACATGCTGGATGTTGGTGTTATTTCTGCACTCTAGAACAATCTAGTGACATGCTGGATGTTGGTGTTATTTCTGCACTCTAGAACAATCTAGTGACATGCTGGATGTTGGTGTTATTTCTGCACTCTAGAACAATCTAGTGACATGTTGGATGTTGGTGTTATTTCTACACTCTAGAACAATCTAGTGACATGCTGGATGTTGGTGTTATTTCTGCACTCTAGAACAATCTAGTGACATGTTGGTGTTATTTCTGCACTCTAGAACAATCTAGTGACATGCTGGATGTTGGTGTTATTTCTGCACTCTAGAACAATCTAGTGACATGCTGGATGTTGGTGTTATTTCTGCACTCTAGAACAATCTTGTGACATGCTGGATGTTGGTGTTATTTCTGCACTCTAGAACAATCTTGTGACATGATGGATGTTGGTGTTATTTCTGCACTCTAGAACAATCTAGTGACATGCTGGATGTTGGTGTTATTTCTGCACTCTAGAACAATCTAGTGACATGCTGGATGTTGGTGTTATTTCTGCACTCTAGAACAATCTAGTGACATGTTGGTGTTATTTCTACACTCTAGAACATTCTAGTGACATGCTGGATGTTGGTGTTATTTCTGCACTCTAGAACAATCTAGTGACATGTTGGATGTTGGTGTTATTTCTGCACTCTAGAACAATCTAGTGACATGCTGGATGTTGGTGTTATTTCTGCACTCTAGAACAATCTAGTGACATGCTGGATGTTGGTGTTATTTCTGCACTCTAGAACAATCTAGTGACATGCTGATGTTGGTGTTATTTCTGCCACTCTAGAACAATCTAGTGACATGCTGGATGTTGCGTTATTTCTGCACTCTAGAAATTCTAGTGACATGCTGGATGGTGTTATTTCTGCACTCTAGAACAATCTAGTGACATGCTGATGTTGGTGTTATTTCTACACTCTAGAACAATCTAGTGACATGCTGATGTTGGGTGTTATTTCTGCACTCTAGAACATTCCAAGTACCATTCTCCCTGAGTTAACAATCTTTAATTAGTGAGGATCTCTACCCTCTTACAACCTTTCACACACACACACACACACACACACACACACACACACACACACACACACACACACACACACACACACACACACACACACACACACACACACACACACACACACACACAACACACACACACACACACACACACACACACACACACACACACACACACACACACACACACACACACACACACACACACACACACACACACACACACACACACACACACACACACACACACTGCTCCTCTTAAATATTGTACAACCATTATCCCAACTTCAGACCTGTGGCAAATGAAAATAAAGTCTCAAAAATGATGCTGCAAGCTGAGAGAGGGAGTGGGGGGGGATAGGGATTGGAGAAGCGAGTGAGGGCCGGAGAGATTGTACATGCAGATTTATACAGTTATGAATCTCTCTCTCTCCCTTTCTGTCATTGGAATGAAAAATGGAATGGATCAATGGAAACACATGATTCATGTATCATTAGCTTTTTATGATGAAATGTGTAGGTGTAGGATCTTAATTTGAGCCAGTTTGCTAAAACAGGAAAATAATCCTGCAGCAGGCATTGTGAATTATTATGTGGATTATCATGAATGGACATTTTTGTAAGGGCTGCTACACTTTGCTCAAGTGGAAATGACAAATTTTCATAAGCCTTTTTAAACCTCAAATACACTACAAGTTTTAAATCACACTGCTACAGCAATGTTCTCCTGCAACAGGATGATCACAATTAAGACCCTACATCTGTATAGGACAATATTAACATTGTCGACGGAGACAATATTTATGTTACTACCATATTCTGAGGAGAGTCTGACTGCACTCAGCACAGATATAAAGCATAATATAAATAATATAATAATAATAATAATAATTATTTAATAATACTATCAATAATAATATAATAATAATAATAATAATAATATGAGGTGATACTAAACCATAAACCGTAATGCAAATGACAGATAGTACAATTAACTGAGGGTTTTAAGCCCAAATGTTCACATCACCATGGTAATTGTACAAACGGCTACCTCTTACACTGAAATCACTGAAGCTCATATCCATTATTACTGTACCATAACAAAACATAACATCTACTGTCATTATTACCTGTACCATAACTAAACATAACATCTACTGTCATTATTACTGTACTATAACATCTACTGTCATTATTACTGTCATAACTAAACATAACATCTACTGTCATTATTACTGTGCCATAACAAATATCATTATTACTGTCACCATAACTAAACATAACATTTCCATTGCCATTATTACTGTACCATAACTAAATATAACATCTACATTGTCATTATTACTGTACCATAACTAAACATAACATCTACTCATCATTATTACTGTACCATAACTAAACATAACATCTACTTACTGTACCATAACATAACATTACTGTCATTATTACCATAACAGAACATAACATCAACTGTCATTATTACTGTACCATAACTAAACATAACATCTACTGTCATTATTACTGTACCATAACAAACTAACATCACCGTTGTTATTATTACTGTACCATAACTAAACATAACATTTCCATTAACATCATTCATTATAACTGTACCATAACAAACATAACATTTCAATGTCATTATTACTGTACCATAAATTAAACATAACATTTACTGTCATTATTACTGTACCATAACATCTACAATGTCATTATTACTGTACCATAACAAACATAACATCTATGTCATTATTACTGTACCATAACTAAACATAACATCTACTGTCATTATTACTGTAACATCTACTGTCATTATTACTGTACCATAACATCTACTGTCATTATTACTGTACCATAACTAAACATAACATCAACTGTCATTATTATTGTACTTGCCATAACCATAACATCAACTGTCATTATTACTGTACCATAACAAACATAACATCTACGTTACATTATTACTGTACCATAACTAAACATAACATCTACTGTCATTATTACTGTACCATAACTAAACATAACATCAACGTCATTATTACTGTACTCATAACTAAACATAACATCAACTGTCATTATTACTGTACCGCTCATAACTCTACATGTCATTATTGTACCATAACTAAACATAACATCTAACATATAACCATAACATCTACTGTCATTATTACTGTACCATAACTAAACATAACATCAACTGTCATTATTACTGTAACTAAACATAACATCAACTGTCATTATTACTGTACCATAACAAACATAACATCTACTGTCATTATTACTGTACCATAACTAAACATAACATCAACTGTCATTATTACTGTACCATAACTAAACATAACATCAACTGTCATTATTACTGTACCATAACTAAACATAACATCTCCATTATTATTACTGTACCATAACTAAACATAACATCAACTGTCATTATAATTGTACCATAACATCTACTGTCATTATAATGTATTTAAACTAAACATAACATCTATTCGTTATTACTGTACCATAACATCTACTGTCATTATTACTGTACCATAACTAAACATAACATCAACTGTCATTATAACCATAACCATAACATCTAACATTATTATTACTATAACTAAACATAACATCAACTGTCATTATTACTGTATCATAACTAAATATTTCATCTACTGTCATTATTACACCATAACAAACATAACATCTACTGTCATTATAACTGTACCATAACTAAACATAACATCTACTGTCATTATTACTGTACCATAACTAAACATAACATCTAAAATCATTATACTGTACCATAATAAACATAACATCAACTGTCATTATTATTGTACCATAACTAAACATAACATCAACTGTTATTATAACTGTACCATAACATCTAACATAACATCATTCATTACATTAGCTGTACCATAACTAAACATAACATCAACTGTCATTATAACTGTAACCATAACATCAACTGTCATTATTACTGTACCATAACTAAATATAACATCAACTGTCATTATTACTGTACCATAAATTAAATATAACATCAATTGTCATTATTATTGTACCATAACTAAACATAACATCTATTGCTTGCTGTGCCATAACATCTGCTGTCGTTATTACTGTACCATAACTAAACATAACATCAACTGTCATTATTACTGTACCATAACTAAACATAATATCAACTGTCATTATAATCTAACATAACATCTCCACTGTCATTATTACTGTACCATAACTAAACATAACATCAACTGTCATTATTACTGTACCATAACTAAACATAACATCAACTGTCATTATAACTGTTCCATAACTAAACATAACATCTAAAATCATATTACTGTATCATAACTAAACATAACATCTAAAATCATATTACTGTACCATAACTAAACATAACATCTACTGTCATTATAACTGTACCATAACTAAACATAACATCAACTGTCATTATTACTGTACCATAACTAAACATAACATCTACTGTCATTATTACTGTACCATAACATCTACTGTCATTATAACTGTACCATAACTAAGCATAACATCTACTGTCATTATTACTGTACCATAACATCTACTGTCATTATAACTGTACCATAACTAAACATAACATCAACTGTCATTATTACTGTACCATAACTAAACATAACATCTACTGTCATTATTACTGTACCATAACATCTACTGTCATTATAATGTACCATAACTAAACATAACATCTACTGTCATTATTACTGTACCATAACATCTACTGTCATTATAACTGTACCATAACTAAACATAACATCAACTGTCATTATTACTGTACCATAACTAAACATAACATCTACTGTCATTATTACTGTACCATAACATCTACTGTCATTATTACTGTACCATAACTAAACATAACATCTACTGTCATTATTACTGTACCATAACATCAACTGTCATTATTACTGTACCATAACTAAACATAACATCTACTGTCATTATTACTGTACCATAACATCAACTGTCATTATTACTGTACCATAACTAAACATAACATCTACTGTCATTATTACTGTACCATAACTAAACATAACATCTACTGTCATTATTACTGTACCATAACTAAACATAACATCTACTGTCATTATTACTGTACCATAACTAAACATAACATCTACTGTCATTATTACTGTACCATAACTAAACATAACATCAACTGTCATTATTACTGTACCATAACTAAACATAACATCTACTGTCATTATTACTGTACCATAACATCTACTGTCATTATTACTGTACCATAACTAAACATAACATCTAACATTATTATTACTGTACCATAACTAAACATAACATCAACTGTCATTATTACTGTACCATAACATCTACTGTCATTATTACTGTACCATAACTAAACATAACATCTACTGTCATTATTACTGTACCATAACTAAACATAACATCTACTGTCATTATTACTGTACCATAACATCTACTGTCATTATTACTGTACCATAACTAAACATAACATCTACTGTCATTATTACTGTACCATAACATCAACTGTCATTATTACTGTACCATAACTAAACATAACATCTACTGTCATTATTACTGTACCATAACTAAACATAACATCTACTGTCATTATTACTGTACCATAACTAAACATAACATCTACTGTCATTATTACTGTACCATAACTAAACATAACATCTACTGTCATTATTACTGTACCATAACTAAACATAACATCAACTGTCATTATTACTGTACCATAACTAAACATAACATCTACTGTCATTATTACTGTACCATAACATCTACTGTCATTATTACTGTACCATAACTAAACATAACATCTAACATTATTATTACTGTACAATAACAGAACATAGTATCTACTGTCATTATTACTGTACCATAACTAAACATAACATCTACTGTCATTATTACTGTACCATAACTAAACATAACATCTACTGTCATTATTACTGTACCATAACAGAACATAGCATCTACTGTCATTATTACTGTACCATAACTAAACATAACATCAACTGTCATTATTACTGTACCATAACTAAACATAACAGCTAACATTATTATTACTGTACCATAACTAAACATAACATCAACTGTCATTATTACTGTACCATAACATCTACTGTCATTATAACTGTACCATAACTAAACATAACATCAACTGTCATTATTACTGTACCATAACTAAACATAACATCTACTGTCATTATTACTGTACCATAACATCTACTGTCATTATTACTGTACCATAACTAAACATAACATCAACTGTCATTATTACTGTACCATAACATCTACTGTCATTATAACTGTACCATAACTAAACATAACATCAACTGTCATTATTACTGTACCATAACTAAACATAACATCTACTCATTATTACTGTACATAACATCTACTGTCATTATTACTGTACCATAACTAAACATAACATCTACTGTCATTATTACTGTACCATAACTAAACATAACATCTACTGTCATTATTACTGTACCATAACTAAACATAACATCTACTGTCATTATTACTGTACCATAACATCAACTGTCATTATTACTGTACCATAACTAAACATAACATCTACTGTCATTATTACTGTACCATAACTAAACATAACATCTACTGTCATTATTACTGTACCATAACAGAACATAGCATCTACTGTCATTATTACTGTACCATAACTAAACATAACATCAACTGTCATTATTACTGTACCATAACTAAACATAACATCTACTGTCATTATTACTGTACCATAACAGAACATAGCATCTACTGTCATTATTACTGTACCATAACTAAACATAACATCAACTGTTATTATTACTGTACCATAACATCTACTGTCATTATAACTGTACCATAACAAACATAACATCAACTGTCATTATTACTGTACCATAACTAAACATAACATCTACTGTCATTATTACTGTACCATAACATCTACTGTCATTATTACTGTACCATAACTAAACATAACATCTACTGTCATTATTACTGTACCATAACTAAACATAACATCTAAAACCATATTACTGTATCATAACTAAACATAACATCTAAAATCATATTACTGTATCATAACTAAACATAACATCTACTGTCATTATAACTGTACCATAACTAAACATAACATCAACTGTCATTATTACTGTACCATAACTAAACATAACATCTACTGTCATTATTACTGTACCATAACATCTACTGTCATTATAACTGTACCATAACTAAGCATAACATCTACTGTCATTATTACTGTACCATAACATCTACTGTCATTATAACTGTACCATAACTAAACATAACATCAACTGTCATTATTACTGTACCATAACTAAACATAACATCTACTGTCATTATTACTGTACCATAACATCTACTGTCATTATAACTGTACCATAACTAAACATAACATCTACTGTCATTATTACTGTACCATAACATCTACTGTCATTATAACTGTACCATAACTAAACATAACATCAACTGTCATTATTACTGTACCATAACTAAACATAACATCTACTGTCATTATTACTGTACCATAACATCTACTGTCATTATTACTGTACCATAACATCTACTGTCATTATAACTGTACCATAACTAAACATAACATCAACTGTCATTATTACTGTACCATAACTAAACATAACATCTACTGTCATTATTACTGTACCATAACATCTACTGTCATTATTACTGTACCATAACTAAACATAACATCAACTGTCATTATTACTGTTCCATAACTAAACATAACATCTACTGTCATTATTACTGTACCATAACTAAACATAACATCAACTGTCATTATTACTGTACCATAACTAAACATAACATCTACTGTCATTATTACTGTACCATAACTAAACATAACATCTACTGTCATTATAACTGTACCATAACTAAACATAACATCAACTGTCATTATTACTGTACCATAACTAAACATAACATCTACTGTCATTATTACTGTATCATAACTAAACATAACAGCTAACATTATTATTACTGTACCATAACTAAACATAACATCTACTGTCATTATTACTGTACCATAACATCTACTGTCATTATTACTGTACCATAACTAAACATAACATCTACTGTCATTATTACTGTACCATAACATCTACTGTCATTATTACTGTACCATAACTAAACATAACATCTAACATTATTATTACTGTACCATAACTAAACATAACATCAACTGTCATTATAACTGTACCATAACTAAACATAACATCTACTGTCATTATTACTGTACCATAACTAAACATAACATCTAACAGTATTATTACTGTACCATAACTAAACATAACATCTACTGTCATTATTACTGTACCATAACTAAACATAACATCTACTGTCATTATTACTGTACCATAACAAACATAGCATCTACTGTCATTATTACTGTACCATAACTAAACATAACATCAACTGTCATTATTACTGTACCATAACCTAACATAACATCTAACTGTCATTATTACTGTACCATAACTAAACATAACATCAACTGTCATTATTACTGTACCATAACATCTACTGTCATTATAACTGTACCATAACTAAACATAACATCAACTGTCATTATTACTGTACCATAACTAACATCTAATTATTACTGTACCATAACATCTACTGTCATTATTACTGTACCATAACTAAACATAACATCAACTGTCATTATTACTGTACCATAACATCTACTGTCAATACTGTACCATAACTAAACATAACATCAACTGTCATTATTACTGTACCATAACTAAACATAACATCTACTGTCATTATTACTGTACCATAACATCTACTGTCATTATTACTGTACCATAACTAAACATAACATCAACTGTCATTATTACTGTACCATAACATCTACTGTCATTATAACTGTACCATAACTAAACATAACATCAACTGTCATTATTACTGTATCCATAACTAAACATAACATCTACTGTCATTATTACTGTACCATAACTAAACATAACATCAACTGTCATTATTACTGTACCATAACTAAACATAACATCTACTGTCATTATTACTGTACCATAACTAAACATAACATCTACTGTCATTATAACTGTACCATAACTAAACATAACATCAACTGTCATTATTACTGTACCATAACTAAACATAACATCTACTGTCATTATTACTGTATCATAACTAAACATAACAGCTAACATTATTATTACTGTACCATAACTAAACATAACATCTACTGTCATTATTACTGTACCATAACATCTACTGTCATTATTACTGTACCATAACTAAACATAACATCTACTGTCATTATTACTGTACCATAACATCTACTGTCATTATAACTGTACCATAACTAAACATAACATCAACTGTCATTATTACTGTACCATAACTAAACATAACATCTACTGTCATTATAACTGTACCATAACAGAACATAACATCAACTGTCATTATTACTGTTCCATAACTAAACATAACATCTACTGTCATTATTACTGTACCATAACTAAACATAACATCTAACATTATTATTACTGTACCATAACAGAACATAACATCAACTGTCATTATTACTGTTCCATAACTAAACATAACATCTAAAATCATATTACTGTATCATAACTAAACATAACATCTACTGTCATTATTACTGTACCATAACTAAACATAACATCTACTGTCATTATTACTGTACCATAACATCTACTGTCATTATTACTGTACCATAACTAAACATAACATCTACTGTCATTATTACTGTACCATAACTAAACATAACATCTACTGTCATTATTACTGTACCATAACAGAACATAGCATCTACTGTCATTATTACTGTACCATAACTAAACATAACATCAACTGTCATTATTACTGTACCATAACTAAACATAACATCTACTGTCATTATTACTGTACCATAACAGAACATAGCATCTACTGTCATTATTACTGTACCATAACTAAACATAACATCAACTGTTATTATTACTGTACCATAACTAAACATAACATCAACTGTCATTATAACTGTTCCATAACTAAACATAACATCTAAAATCATATTACTGTATCATAACTAAACATAACATCTAAAATCATATTACTGTATCATAACTAAACATAACATCTACTGTCATTATAACTGTACCATAACTAAACATAACATCAACTGTCATTATTACTGTACCATAACATCTACTGTCATTATTACTGTACCATAACTAAACATAACATCTACTGTCATTATTACTGTACCATAACATCTACTGTCATTATAACTGTACCATAACTAAGCATAACATCTACTGTCATTATTACTGTACCATAACATCTACTGTCATTATAACTGTACCATAACTAAACATAACATCAACTGTCATTATTACTGTACCATAACTAAACATAACATCTACTGTCATTATTACTGTACCATAACATCTACTGTCATTATAACTGTACCATAACTAAACATAACATCAACTGTCATTATTACTGTACCATAACTAAACATAACATCTACTGTCATTATTACTGTACCATAACATCTACTGTCATTATTACTGTACCATAACTAAACATAACATCAACTGTCATTATTACTGTACCATAACTAAACATAACATCTACTGTCATTATTACTG